>NW_026713251.1:0-168261 GCF_029784015.1 Lycium ferocissimum | reverse complement strand
GTTAACAATATAAGGGATGTTATAACTCTTCTCCAAAACATCTTTAAGCCATCATTAATTCGATACTCGTAAATCTTGCCCGACACACAACATATACCTTACTTTCCTTAACAACTTTCGTTTCCTACCTCAATTGTCTTTGAAATCTCATTTAGAATCATCAAATGTTATTTCTTACTTATCAAAACATCGTATACATCGTGCCCTTCATTAGTCTATTCACTGTACGTTAACAGAAAATTTTCGGGGTGTAACAAAAACACTTAGACAAATTTTTCTCTTCTTATTTCATGGTTCCATACTTTGGCTCAAAAGTACGGAATGTTAAACTAGTGTCACGACCCAACCGATGATTCGTGACGAGTGCCTGATCTCTATTGATCAAGCAACCCTCTACTCGCACCTGATCATCACTGAATAACTGGGTAGCCCATACGACTTATAACTGAACCATGCCCACCCATACAAGAACAACATCAAGAACTATCAACCATCTGTGCCTATATGCATGTATATATGTGTGGGAAAGAACAGTGCAAGTCAACTAGGCCGCTACCTATGCTGTACACAAAAGAATGGGAGCCGACAAGGCTACATTACGTACCAACTACACACAACTATCTACATGTAATAACCCAATTTTTAAATAAGGGTTTATTTGGTAATTTTAGCAAAAAAGGGAAAAAAAGGGGTGGGGGTGCTGAAGCCCAGTTTGAAAAGAAAAAAAAAAGCGAAAGAATTCAAGTATAAATGAACAAAGGGCTGGTACGTAAAACAGAAACGTAAACACAGAATCCAAAAAAAAAAATACAAAGAAGGAAAAAGAAAAGAGAGGAAGAAAAGAGCGGAGAAAAATAAGGATTCTCAACCCAAATCATCAAGGTAATGCTTCTAATCTTTATTTAAGTTTATTACATAATTATGAGTGAATTTTTATGGTGAAAACATGGGGATATTTTGAGGAATTGGGAAAGTTTAGCCCTAGGGTTCTTCAACCTAAATCATTGATTTGAAGGGGCAAATAGTGTCAGATTTTAGACTTCTATATATCGTTGGAATCACCTCGTTAAGACTTTTTTGAAAACCTATGTCTTGTTGGGTTTTGAACACATTAACCAGAGGGCATTTTCGTCCTTTAAAATTTGACTTTAATCGTTTAAGCCTTTAAAAATATCGAAGTGGTTTACCCTAAGGGTTTTGACCATTCTAAATCTATTTTTATATAGTTTGAGGTAATCCGGAGACTCGAGAATGCAGTTTTGATTTATTGGGAAGTGTGCTTGAATTGTGAATTTGAGGTAAGTGAGACTTTAAGATTTGGGTGCTTGCTTTTCAAACCTGTTTTAAAAACATATGTTTTGTCTGCCTGGTCCATGTGCTGGGACGAGCATGTGCTTGGTAGAATCGGTGGTCCTTGAGGCCAGCCGCATATACTTTATTTTCAAATACTCTAAAACTCTCTTTCTAAATTGTTTCGTGATGTGATACGGCTGTGAGCCATGAGATTGGGGCATTGTGTATGCTTCCCTTTGGCATTGTGTATGCTTATTAATTCTACTGGGCATTGTTTATACTCCCCTTAGCATTGTGTATGCTTCTCGAACATTGTGTATGCTTCTTGATATATTTAACACATTGTGTACGTTGTTGTGGATTGGTGGTGTTGATAAAATCTTTAACTGCTGTTATGACAGGTCTTTAGTGTAAATTGTGTTGAGATATATATACTATTCTTGATAAACAATTGTTTGGACCTTGTCGGATATTATATTATGATATAATCCTTGTACATAATATAAAGTGCTTGTTGTGTGTTTGTATTTTCTAACACTTGTTCCAGGGGTATTTAGAGTGGCAGGTCGAGGATCTTACTGGGTTATATTTACATATAGCTCACTCCTTACCTGCATGTCCATGCAGATACTATTGGCGATGACAAAGCTAGTAGCTCACGAGTTTGCTAGAGTTGATCTAGTAGTTGAGGTAAGCCGTCGCTTTGTTCGTGGAGGCTACCAAAAGTGTCATTATCATTTATTTAATAATTTTTTTTTTTTTTATCTTTTGGGAATTACAAACCCGAGTCTTTTGTAATTCTCTTAGATGCTCCATGGTCTAGTGTGGGATTTGGGCAAGAGTATTTAGTTAATATTATCCATTATTAATTATTATATTATTTGAGTGCTTATTTAATTTGGTTAATGCTGCAAAAATTATGATTAAGATATGAAAATGTGGTTCGCCTGGTCGGTGGTGTGTGCTGGGTGCCAATCACGTCGAGGGGGTATTTTGGGATGTGACGAAATTGGTATCAGAGCTTAGGCTTTAAGTCCCGGGTTGTGGAGCAGTGTTTAGTAGAGTCTTGTTCATCGGTATGTAGGCGCCTATACTTATGACCTTGAGGCTACTGAACATCTAGGATGGTTTTGTCACACCCCGACCTTACTAGGGTGTGATGGGCACCCGACCCTCCTCAGAGTCGAGCGAACCCTTAACGTTCGCGTTACTAAAATCTGCCAGTTCGAAAATTTTTAAGAAACATGAAACTTTTCAATCAATAAACATTATCTAAAAACGCATACTCTTTTAACATTTACAAATCATCCGCACTTCCGCGCTATCCACAGGACACTGTCTGCAAAGTCTCTAACATATGCTAAAAACCACGACACGAACACTTTGACTCGGCAACACTCCGAACTGAGGTGGAGCTCGCCAATTCCGCGGAGACAACTTCTAGCAAGTCTTCTCTTCGTTTGGGTGTACCTGCGTGGCATGAAAACGCAGCCCCCCGAAGAAGGAGGGTCAGTACGGGATATGTACTGAGTATGTAAAGCGATTACAAATAACAATCACTACTCAATTTAGAAGAAAAGAAATCACAATCAAGCTCATTACCTGCAGCCCCTCGGCGGGGAAAATATAAACGTATACATGGGGTCCTAGAACAACCCTTAAGTAAATAATACAATGAACACACACATTCCTTAAGCAAAGGATGCAACCTAACCCGTGTGTCGCCTCCGACATACCAATGAAATAGTCCCTTCGGACGGCCGCTTCCGCAATAATAATGATGATAATAATGTTAATAATAATAATAATGATAATAATAATATTAGTAATAATAATAATAGTAATCCCCTTCGGGTGTTGCCGCTAATAATGATAATGATAGCCCCTTCGGGCATTGCCGCTTCCGTAGTAATGATGATAGCCCCTTCGGGCATTGCCGCTTCGGCATAATAATGATGATAGCCCGCCGGGCATTGCGCTTCCGCATAATAATGATGGCCCCTTCGGGCATGCCGGTCCGACATACGTCTATCCTGGCCCCATCGGACATGCTGGCCCCGGCATCCTAGCCCCTTCGGGCATGCCACTCGTGACATACGGCTATCCTGGCCCCATCGGGCATGCCACTCGTGACATACTACTAATCCTAGCCCCTTCGGGCATAATATAATAATAATATTAGATATCGCACCCCCCTTCGGAGTGGTTTTGAAAAGTTTAAATAATAAAATCTCACACCCCATCGGAGTGGTTTTGTACGCACCCCCCCGGAGTGGTTTTAGAAAAAGCCTTAGAAAATAATATATCACACCCCCGGGAGTGGTTTTAAGAAAGCTTTAGAAAATAATATATCACACCCCTTCGGAGTGGTTTTAGAAGAGTTTATAAAATATCACACTCCTTCGGAGTGGTTTTGAAAAGTTTATAAAATATCGCTTAATGGAGCCATTTATGGTAGTTTCAAGACAATTCGATTACATTCCCAAGTTACGGACGTTTGAGCATTTTCCAACAAGATATAAAGATTCTAGTTCAATCGCACTGAATGAATAGTGCTCAATTTCAGAATCGAATTTCGATAAACAGAATAACCCCCGAGGCTCAAATTCAAGCCTAGTATACCTAGGACATGCCAAAAGAAGGAGAGGGATAGCTTCACATACCTTTCTCGCTTGCCAAGCTCATCAAAACTCCAATCCCGTTTCGCCAAAAATCTGCAAATGGTCATCTTTACCAGTTACTATTCATGCAAGTTGACATTTCAATCTTTGGTTTCTATTTGGCTACCGAAATTTCGGCAGCACTTCCCCTATAAATACATCACCCCCGAGACTCCACTCGGCTCAAAACATCTAACAACAACCCAACAACAACATCAATCCACAACAAGAATCGCAAACTAACACAAATAGTCTTCTTTTTTGCATAAGCGACAACTTGCAACTAATTTCACCTTTCAAACTAATATTAATGTTGACATACTCATTTACTTACCAAGATCATCTCAACATCATTTGGAGACATTTCATATGAGTTCACATATTATTCACAAAATACACAAATTCTCCATCGAAACCATAACTCGTCCAAAACTTCCATTCTTCGACAAACATATTCATAACATATTTCCATCTTCCAAATTCATCAACAATCATCATATTTCACACCTTAACAATTTAATTATCTTAATACCATAAAATCACATTAATATAACATAATTCCCTACATTCCATTTTCATGCAAACTTAACCCATTTTCCCCATATTTACAATGCAAGGATCACAACAACACAATTACCATATTAAACAAAATAAATTCAACATGATTCATCACCCTATACCCCCACGGCCAACATGCATATTTCCAACTTCTTTCCATTTTCGTTCTACTTTCATTTCCAATACAAATTCCACACCACTCACAACTATAATACAACATACAATTCAACATAGTCATACTACATATATTCGGCCATCTACATGCATATACTTCCACCATGCAACTTCCATATTTTCATATATTATACTCATTTCCACATACTATAACACAAACCAACCTTCAAAACATAATTAGAGGGGATGAATTCTTACCTTTCTCTTCAAACTTCTTCACTAGAACAACTTGTCTATTTGAAGAAACAAGCCCTCTTTCTTCCAAACCAATCACACCAAGTTGATAAGGGCACTTAATTTGGTAGGAAAATCACAAGACAAGAATTTTTGGAACAAGATTTTGGTGGGTAAAATTGGAGGGGCCGGCCGAACCCCTCCTCTTGTTCTTGACATTTTTTTCTTGTTTTTCTCTCTTACTCCTCTCTTGAAAATTCTAGAAAATCAACAAGGCTTGTCCCTTTATATATATATTAGTAGGCACATGACCATGTCACATGTTCCATGTCTTTCTCTCCTTTTTCTTTTCTATTTCTTCTTTCTCTCAACTTCTTGAAATTTCTATGGATTAATATGAAACATTGGCCTTTAAATAATTCATCACATGGATGAATTTTAGTGGGCTTGGGTCCTTGTTAATGGACCATGGCCGGCCCCCCTTTCACTTTGGGCCTCTTGTCTTATTATTTTTTTTTTTCAATTTTTCCAAGCCCGAAATCCTTAGCCCACTTTTAATAATGCATGAAACCATCTTCCAAAATTCCAATATCGCCCTTAGCCTTCCTCCGTATTTCCACGAGACGTATTACGAATTTCCTTTTATGCCCTTAACCTTTCTTAAAAATTCCGCTTCTAATTTCTTCTTAGGCCATTCACATGCTTAACAAAATAAAAATATGGCCTTACTTGTCGTCCTTCCGCGATTGTCTCGAATTATCCAATTGTTCAAAAATGCGGGATATAACATCCTCCCCCCCTTTAGAACATTCGTCCTCGAATGTTCAACTGACCTTATGGGGCCTCTCAATACTTCGGGGAGGTCTCCTTCTTTCCAACTCCTTCCGTCCTTCTTCGTCATTCCCTTATAGTTATCCTTCTTCATACTCATCCTTGTTAAGTCCAACATAACATATTCCCCATTTGTTTCTGGGGTCACCATGTGTGAAAATTTTAGCATACTTCCCAGGGGGTCACCCATCATGAAATTGCTCCCGCCTGAGCACGCTTAACCTCAAAACCTTGGTGGAATTTGTTGCCTTAATGCTGGTATAATTGCGCCCACTTCCTCATACAGCCTTTATTACATGATTTGGGGCTAGTCGAAGTCTTACAGATTCCAAGACATGTTCGTAACACATCCTTTCTTGTACACTTACTATTTTACCCTTGTCGATTCTTAATGTTCGCCTTCACTTTCATTCTCCCGACTTACATTTCAGTGATACTTCAATGTTCTTCCCTCATCCAACATGCCTCGTCCGCACTGTTGTTTACCACTGTATTTTGTAACTGTTGACGTCATAGGTCGCTTTCTTTTGTCGACATCATCCTTTAGCTGAAATAAAAGGTTAGTACAAGGGACTTCATGTCCTATGACTGGGCTCTATCGCACGATCTCGTATATGACAATTCTTAAGGTCAACAATCCCTAAATGCCCCGTAGCCTCTTGTTTATAAGTGTGGCGCGCAACACACCATAAACAAGACTCTACTTGGACACGACTTTGCGGACAACCCCTAGGACGGACACTTTCGATACCACTTTGTCACACCCCGACCTCACTAGGGTGTGATGGGCACCCGACTCTCCTCAGAGTCGAGCGAACCCTTAAACATTCGCATAATAAAACCTGCCATTTCGAAAATTTTTAAGAAACATGAAACTTTTCAATCAATAAACATTATCTAAAAACGCATACTCTTTTAACATTTACAAATCATCCGCACTTCCCGACGCGCTATCCACAGGACACATCGTCCGCAAAGTCTCTAACATATGCTAAAAACCACGACACGAACACTTTGACTCGGCAACACTCCGAACCGAGGTGGAGCTCGCCAATTCCCGCGGAGACAACTTCTAGCAAGTCTTCTCTTCGCTTGGGTGTACCTGCGTGGCATGAAAACGCAGCCCCCGAAGAAGGAGGGTCAGTACGGGATATGTACTGAGTATGTAAAGCGATTACAAATAACAATCACTACTCAATTTAGAAGAAAAGAAATCACAATCAAGCTCATTACCCGCAGCCTCGGCTGGGGAAAATATAAACGTATACATGGGGTCCTAGAACAACCTTAAGTAAATAATACAATGAACACACATTCCTTAAGCAAAGGATGCAACCTAACCCGTGTGTCGCCTCCGACATACCAATGAAATAGTCCCCGGACGGCCGCTTCCGGCGCAATAATAATGATGATAATAATGTTAATAATAATAATAATGATAATAATAATATTAGTAATAATAATAATAGTAATCCCCCCGGTGTAATGCCTTCCGTATAATAATAATGATAATTCCCCTTCGGGTGTTGCCGCTTCCGGCATAGTAATGATGATAGCCCCTTCGGGCATTGCCGCTTCGGATAATAATGATGATAGCCCCTTCGGGCATTGCCGCTTCCGGCATAATAATGATGGCCCCTTCGGGCATGCCGGTCCGACATACGTCTATCCTGGCCCCATCGGACATGCTGGCCCCGGCATCCTAGCCCCTTCGGGCATGCCACTCGTGACATACGGCTATCCTGGCCCCATCGGGCATGCCACTCGTGACATACTACTAATCCTAGCCCCTTCGGGCATAATGATAATAATAATATTAGATATCGCACCCCCTTCGGAGTGGTTTTGAAAAGTTTAAATAATAAAATCTCACACCCCCATCGGAGTGGTTTTGTACGCACCCCCTTCGGAGTGGTTTTAGAAAAAGCCTTAGAAAATAATATATCACACCCCTTCGGAGTGGTTTTAAGAAAGCTTTAGAAAATAATATATCACACCCCTTCGGAGTGGTTTTAGAAAAGTTTATAAAATATCACACTCCCTTCGGAGTGGTTTTGAAAAGTTTATAAAATATCACTTAATGGAGCCATTTATGGTAGTTTCAAGACAATTCGATTACATTCACGCAAGTTACGGACGTTTGAGCATTTTCCAACAAGATATAAGCATTCTAGTTCAATCGCATCGAATGAATAGTGCTCAATTTCGAAATCGAATTTCGATAAACGAATAACCCCCGAGGCTCAAATTCAAGCCTAGTATACCTAGGACATGCCAAAAGAAGGAGAGGATAGCTTCACATACCTTTCTCGCTTGCCAAGCTCATCAAAACTCCAATCCCGTTTCGCCAAAAATCGCAAATGGTCATCTTTACCAGTTACTATTCATGCAAGTTGACATTTCAATCTTTGGTTTCTATTTGGCTACCGAAATTTCGGCAGCACTTCCCCTATAAATACATCACCCCCGAGACTCCACTCGGCTCAAAACATCTAACAACAACCCAACAACAACATCAATCCACAACAAGAATCGCAAACTAACACAAATAGTCTTCTTTTTTGCATAGCGACAACTTGCAACTAATTTCACCTTTCAAACTAATATTAATGTTGACATACTCATTTACTTACCAAGATCATCTCAACATCATTTGGAGACATTTCATATGAGTTCACATATTATTCACAAAATACACAAATTCTCCATCGAAACCATAACTCGTCCAAAACTTCCATTCTTCGACAAACATATTCATAACATATTTCCATCTTCCAAATTCATCAACAATCATCATATTCACACCTTAACAATTTAATTATCTTAATACCATAAAATCACATTAATATAACATAATTCCCTACATTCCATTTTCATGCAAACTTAACCCATTTTCCCCATATTTACAATGCAAGGATCACAACAACACAATTACCATATTAAACAAAATAAATTCAACATGATTCATCACCCTATACCCCCACGGCCAACATGCATATTTCCAACTTCTTTCCATTTTCGTTCTACTTTCATTTCCAATACAAATTCCACACCACTCACAACTATAATACAACATACAATTCAACATAGTCATACTACATATATTCGGCCATCTACATGCATATACTTCCACCATGCAACTTCCATATTTTCATATATTATACTCATTTCCACATACTATAACACAAACCAACCTTCAAAACATAATTAGAGGGGATGAATTCTTACCTTTCTCTTCAAACTTCTTCACTAGAACAACTTGTCTATTTGAAGAAACAAGCCCTCTTTCTTCCAAACCAATCACACCAAGTTGATAAGGGCACTTAATTTGGTAGGAAAATCACAAGACAAGAATTTTTGGAACAAGATTTTGGTGGGTAAAATTGGAGGGGGCTGGCCGAACCCCTCCTCTTGTTCTTGACATTTTTTTCTTGTTTTTCTCTCTTACTCCTCTCTTGAAAATTCTAGAAAATCAACAAGGCTTGTCCCTTTATATATATATTAGTAGGCACATGACCATGTCACATGTTCCATGTCTTTCTCTCCTTTTTCTTTTCTATTTCTTCTTTCTCTCAACTTCTTGAAATTTCTATGGATTAATATGAAACATTGGCCTTTAAATAATTCATCACATGGATGAATTTTAGTGGGCTTGGGTCCTTGTTAATGGACCATGGCCGGCCCCCCTTTCACTTTGGGCCTCTTGTCTTATTATTTTTTTTTTCAATTTTTCCAAGCCCGAAATCCTTAGCCCACTTTTAATAATGCATGAAACCATCTTCCAAAATTCCAATATCGCCCTTAGCCTTCCTCCGTATTTCCACGAGACGTATTACGAATTTCCTTTTATGCCCTTAACCTTTCTTAAAAATTCCGCTTCTAATTTCTTCTTAGGCCATTCACATGCTTAACAAAATAAAAATATGGCCTTACTTGTCGTCCTTCCGCGATTGTCTCGAATTATCCAATTGTTCAAAAATGCGGGATATAACAGGTTTCCCTTCTTTCATTCCCTATTCGTGCGTTGAGTTGAATCTAGTCTAATTGTTGTAATACTTATTCCACAGACGGCTAGGACATGCATATCCTCCTCTGCTAGATGTCACGGTTGATTCGAAAGTTTTTTTAACGTCATATGTGCAACTGAGAGTGATACTGAGTACATGGAATATTGTGTGCGTTGATTGTAGTTGAGATTGGACCGGTGTACACTTTGGGATAGTTTTATTTACAAAGAAAATTCTGCCAAATATTTTTTAGAAGTTCGGGAGTTAGTGAAAATTTTGAACGTTAAGAAATTGTTGAATGGAAGGGTAGCGGCTGCGGGTTCCCTAGTCATCAAAAAAAAAAGTGGTCAAATGATATAAAAAAAAAAAAAAATTGTGTAAGAGCGGCCATTCAAATTTGGGGTTGTTGGTATAACTCTATATTATGAGTCTTATCGGTAAAGAGAAAGAGTGTAGCAGGAAAGTAAGAAGTGTAATTGCATACCCATGCCTAAGTTGTTGGGCTTTATGGTGAAAGATATTTTGAGAAAAGTGCTTAAATGGCTCTAAGCTTAATGCCTCTTAAAGCGATTCACTATATTAGTAATGTCGTGATGGTGATGTCATAAGTGTGACTGTGGCGTAATATTACATATCTTAAGTGTATTAAGTATGAGCATGATAATGGCCCTATGAGATGCACAACTTGTTCGTGGAGTAGGTCCCTGGGTGAATTCCAGATTGTGAGCGAGAATAAGACTTAAGTATAAGAATTATTAAAACAAGATAGTAAGATGTTTAGCATGAAACTCAGTGTATAGTGGCTTGATTAGTTGTTGAAGGGAAAGACGTGGAATATTAAATACTATCATGCATCAAGAAAATAAATGAACCATAAAAGAAGTTGGAGTAAATAATAAATGACATGATTGCCACAGATAACCAATTCACATAGTTTTGATAATATATGTTGTTTTCAATAAAGCACAAGCTTGAGGAAGATGAACAACATGTTAATGAGATGATAGTATAGATGAGGATAAAGAGAGAACTTGATACTTAGATGTACCATTTGTGATTTCGATCCAAACAGCGGAGTCTACTATTATTGGCCGGTCTATAAAACATGTGTGGACACAGTTCAAAGTCATGATACGTTTATGTGCTGTAAAAAAAAACACTTGGCGTTATTGAGTATTGACCTTGAGGTTATCTTTGATTTAGATTGAATGACTTCGTGTTGCCTTACGCTTGATTACCATTAAAAGACCGTTCCATTTTCCATTTCGGTGGAGCCTAATATTGAGTTTAAAGGATTCATTTGGTATGTCCGCAGACAAAGCAACCTCGTCGATAAAGTTCTTTGTATAATAGGTGGAGGATATAGGTCGTATTTAACTATAACTCAGGGCATCAGAGTTGAATAACTAACTATTGGGTTAGTGTGAGGGGTTAACAAGTTTTTGAATATGCTTTCAAAAACTTGGGTATTGATATGCTGTCATTAATCTGGTATATTTTTATTTTTAATTATAGAATGACTCTGCAAAGTCAAAGGAAATAAATAACAAGCTACAAGATTTCACGATTGAGAGGTCACTATACCAAGTATGGAGTGCGGAGGTGCTTAATTTCTGTCTGTTGAGGAGAACGCTGAATCCATGCAGATTTTTATCACTAAGAGAAAAATGACTTAATTTTTATCATATGATGGGCAAGTATCTTTTTCTCTTTCCTAAATTACATGATATGTGCCTTCAGTTGCAGGGTGTTATATGCTATTCTAAGATAGACTTGTGATCGGGATACACTAAATAGTAGGAGAAAGGGTTGGATAAGTTGAAGACATGTACCAAGACTTATTTTGGTTAGTGTAAATTTCTGGTGATATCTTTTGGATAGAGAAGGCATTAGTGATTGTCATGCACTAGAGGATTGGGGTATTCAAAAACATTCCTTAGCGCTCTATTTGCTATGTTCATTAATGACATATACGAATATCTTCTCAGTCGATAGAAGCATAAGTTGTGGTTGAAAAAGATGCCAGGATAATATTGATTAAACAACTAAGGTTAAAAGTTTGAAGTTTAATTTTTACATTATCACGTTATGAGCCTTGTGGTGTCTAGTAAAAGGATGGAAGGTTGAGTGTAATACACACACTAAGGCGCTATCATGTGTTATGCTACAGTTGTTTTTTTGAACATGCACAGTTGATCGATACGAGAGTCTTGACCTTATTGGGGATTAATGATAGTCTCTAAAGACGAGGCTACTTGATAGTGGAAAAAAAAAAGAACAACATTCTAATTAAAGAGTCGAATGTGTGTACACCTATGGTGGTTGACTTAAGGAGATTCGTACTTGAAAAGATACAACGTTTATTATATTTATTACTTTTTAGATTCACAAATATGCATTGGGGCTGCAGGATGAGAGTTAAAATTGACAAAAGTTATTTTGGGTACATAAATGTTGATCTTGTGTTTAAATCGTTAATATATTAAATACGAGTGTTAAGAGACTCGAAATTTTCGCTACATGATTGTCACAACCTAACAATGGTAGGGCATGACGGGCACCCGACTCTCATCAGCGTCGAGCGAACCATTAGACATTCGCTCTATCAAAACCTGTCATTTCAAAAACTTTTAAAAACGTGAACTTTTCTAAATAGAAATCATTATCTTTATGACGATTATGAAAACTTTCAATCAAATAAGTACTTTAAACCAATTGAAATCATCTAAAATACATACTCTTTTAAAATCCACAAATGACTCAATCGACATCACTTTGTCGACATCTCGACAAATATACCACAAGACACCGTACGCAGAAGTCTCTAAGAAGTGAACCGAATATTATGAGTCGGGACGTGGCCCCGACATACCCATAATTATGCATATCTATACATGACTCGACACGACTCCGAATGAGGTGGAACTTGCCAATCCCAACCGACGTCCAAGCATTCTAGCTATACACTTAACACCCAAACAATGCCGGGGCACAGGCATGAATGCGGCGTCCCCGAGTAAAAAAGACGCCAAAGACGGACAATGTACCGAGTATGCAAGGTGGTAACAAATCATAATCATAATTTGATTTAGGAGAGAAGAAATCACAATCTAACTCAATACTGCAGCCTTCGCCGAAGAAACAAAAATGTGCACACGAAGTCTCAAAACAATCTTTAAGTAAATAATGCAATCCAATACACATGCCGCTTCCGACATGTTAACAGAATGGTCCCTTCGGACAGTCGCATCCGGTTAGTATCACAATAGTCCCTTCGGACGGCCGCTTCCAGCATAATAATGATGGCCCCTTCGGGCAGCCATTTCCGGCTTAATATCACAATCATGTCAACACAAACTCAATCCACAAGTATCAATTTCAATTCATATCATAAGTCACTAATCAATTCATTACAATCCAGTTATTAGCCTTAGTCTTTCATAAGAAGTTATCAAATTTGTATCTCACTAGACTCAGGAGGACATACTTCCAGGTTTGAGGGTAGAATTGTTATGAAATTCTTACTACTTATATTCTACTCAATTTCATCTTATTTCCCTACCCAAAGAATAAATGATCATATTAATACAAAGGGATGATACTATGGAATGTAAACATAAATCGTAAATGAAATGAAGTAGTAAAATCTCGCACCCCCTTCGGAGTGATTTTGAAAATCAAACTTTGTGTTTTCTTTAGTATAGAACTCATTTCCTCGAAATCATTAGTAAAACCATATACACAACTCAACGTGGCACCTTATGGGTGTTCCCTTCGGAACAGAATAAGATTTCAATATCAATAAGGCATTACAAGAAACATTTAGACCTTACTCGTCTAAGAATGGAATCATATGGAGTACATATCGAACGAATAACAACAAGAATCATGCCAAAGGAAGAAAAGTTTGCCTTACATACCTTGTCGCTTACGTGATTAGCTTAAATTATGTTTCCAAACACTGGCCAATATACAATCAAGGTAAAGGAAACCGTAGACAACTTGAAAGAGGTTCATATATGTTATATCCCGTATTTTATGCGTTCGGATGAGTCGGGATAATTGCGAGAAGTTAAGGGTTAGACCATTTTCCAAGATTATTTTTGTGCAGAGGTCGTTGGCGAATATTAATTATGAACATTATTAGTATGGAAATATTGTGAGAGGTTGAGGGCGAAAAAGGAAAATTCGCAAAATGGTTCATGGAAATATTTAAAAATGCTAGGGGCAAAATGGTCATTTCACGGGAATTCAAGAAAATTCCAAAAGGGGCCATATTGGCCATGTGAAGAAAAAGAATGGAAAGAGGATGACTAAAATGATAAGTCATATTTTTAAAAAAAAAACAATAGAATAAAAGGAAAGAAAACTCTAGAAAAATGAAAAGGAAAAGGAAAGAAAAATCTAGAGAAAATTTGAAATAAAAAAATAAGGCATGTGCATGATCATGTGACACACATATATATATATATATATAAGAGAGGGGTGTTCATACTTGGAGAAGGAGAGGAAGAAAGAAAGAAAGAAACAAAGAGAGAAAACAAAGGGGAGGCCATTCGGCCAACCCCATGGAAACTTGGCTATGGGAAATCTTGTCCCAAAAAATTATTTCTTCATGTATTTCTACTAATTCAAGGGTCCTCTACAACATGGCGAAGTTGTTTCGGAAGATAAGTCGTTCGTTTCGCCGTTTTCGCATTCTAGCCAAGTGAAGAAAATTGAAGGAAAAGGGTAAGATTTAATTCCCTTTTGCATGTTACGAAAGCTTTGTTTATGTTGTGGAATGTAGGAAAGGATAAAACTCATGAGAATATGGAAGTTGGCATGGTATTTGTATATATGCATGTGTGGTAGTGTGTATGTGTAGTTAGTATAAGTAAGATAAGTTGAATTTTATGTTGTATTCTAGTTGTGGTTATGGTGGAATTCACGTTGGAAATGGAAGTTGAATGAATTTGATGGAAGTTGAAAATATGGAATGTGGCCGTGTGGTATGGGGTGAAGGATGGAATATGAATTAAATTATTTAGTGTGTTAATTGTGATGTTGGAGTCTTATGATGGAAGTGGAAGGTAAATGGTTCTAGTTAGCATGAAAAAAATTATTGTTAAGTTGTTGTTGGAAAATATGTGACTTTATTATAGTTTATGTAATTATGAGAATGAAGTTGTAAGGTGCAAATTATGATTGTTGTTAACGATAATGGAAGGTGAAAATGTGTTGTGGATGTTTATGTTGAGGGTTGGAAGTTTTGGATGAATTATGGTTTTGGTGGAAAGTTTGTATATTTTGTATATCTTGTGTATATATTGTAGAAATGATATGAAATGCTTCCGAATGGCATCGTAGTGATTTTGATTAGTAATGAATGTGAGTATGATGGTGGTTTGAAAATTTGAAGTTTGAAAATGTTGAAGACTAGTTGTGTGTTCTAATGGAATGTTGTTGTTGGGTTGTGTTGATTGTGTTAAGAAGAAGACTATCTTACTTTTGTTTTGTTAAGCATATGAGTTGCTTATAAAGAATTTAGAAGCGGAAATTTTAAGAAAAGTCGAGGGGCAAAACGGGAATTTTACAGAAAAGTTTACGAAAGTTCCAAAGGGGCCATAAGGGCCATGTGAAGAAATAAGGGGCAAGGATGACAAATAAGTCATCTTATTTGATAAATTTTCTAGAAATTTCAAGAAAGGAAAGAGAGGGATCATGTAGCTATAATTTTAAGTGGAAGGACCTATTATTAAATATGGGAAGATTTGTATATATCTATGTAGAAAGTCATCAATATTCATTATTTTTCTAGAAATTTCAAGAGAGAAGAGAACAAGAAAGAGGAGGAGAAAAAGTTGAAGGCCATACGGCCAAGAGAAAAAAATTACAAAACTTTTGCAAAAATCATTTCTTGCCAATTCAAGGGTCCTTAGCAAAGGGGAGTATCCATTGGAGCAAGAGAAGACACATATTCACAAGTTGGAAATTCAAGCAAGTTGAAGAATTAAGGAAGAAGGTAAGGAATCACTTTCTTTTTATGTTATGGATGGTTTTGTGTGTTGTAGCATGTTAAAAGTGGATGAAACTTATGGAAGGGGGAAAATTTTGTTGTAGCCGTGAGGTGTAGTATAGATATGTGTGTGTGGAAATTTTGTTTTAATCATTCTAGCTAGTGCTTGGTTGTTATTGTTGCGGATGTTATGTGGAAAATGGAAGTTGAATGATTTTGGAGAAATTGTAGTTGTGAATGTATGAAGAAGCCGTGTGTGTGCATGGTGTATAGGGCCGTGTATGTGTGTAATATGGTGAATAGATAGTGAACAAATTTTATTTAGTATGTTGGTTGTTGTGTTGTGAAGTTTATATTACAAATGAAAACCTAATGAGCTTAGTGAAGTATTAGTAGTTGGAAGCTTGTTTTGGAAGATTATGTGAATTGAATGCTATGTTCTTGCATGTATGAGATGTAATGGTGATAGAATAGTGTTGTTGAAATATGTTATAAGATTGCTAATGTGTCATTGGAGTTGGAAGGTTGTGAAGAAAGTAGTAAATTGATATCATGTATCTTGGATTGAATATGTGAATTGCTAGTGTGGTTGTGGAGTTTATATTGATAGTTTGGCCGGGTTTGAATTCCCGGATTGTGATTGATGAGAAATTTGGCTATATGGAATGTTGAGGATGGTATATTTACAGAGGAAGTCTTTGCCGAAATTTCGGTAGCCAAGTGTTTCCTTAAGACTCTAACTCTAAGAATCCTAATAAGAGTTTCGGTAAACATGACCAATTTGCAGATTTTGACGAGATTGCGACGTGAATTTGGAATAGCTAAGAGGAGCGAAAAGAAATAGGTATGTAAGGTTTCCCCTTCCTTTCTTGGCATGTCTTAGATGTATAGGCCTGATTTCGCGCCTCGGGGACTTTCCTAACTCTAGAAATCCGCGATTGAAAATAGGTACTATTCATTCAGTAAGATTGAACTAAAAGTACTTGAATTGTGAAAGAAGTGTCTAAATATTCTAGAACGTGCAAGGATAAGACCCGATTACCCTAAGGCCTTCATAAGTAACGTCATGACAACGTATTATATACTTTGTAATAAAAAATGAAAGTACGAGTGTTACGCCACCTCATTTGACTCGAGTGTGGGCCCATATGTTCTCGGGTTTTCTTTAGTGCTAACGATTATTAAACAATAAGTGTTGTAACTACTTTAATGAGAATACTTCTACGACGATATGATAACGAGAATCGAAGAATGCGCTATATGCGCGCTAATATATATATATATATTATATAATAAGTGATGTGACATGGAAATATTTCGATATATATTTTATACATGGATTTATATATATATATGATATAAGTATACATGAATTTTCATATATTCATGGGCGCTATAGACGCCGATATTCATACATGGAATTTTCATATATTTATGGGGAAAAGGGGAATGGTATGGCGGAGCGTTATATACGCATATCCACCGATCGAAATTGGCATTACATGACTTGATATCGTCCGGACGCGGGATGCCGGACGCGGGATGTGCATATTTATGGTTAAATGGATCGGTATGCCGACGCCTCGGCAATATAATATATATTCTATATTTTATGTATATATATAAATGAGTAAGGAAAGTTAAGAAAGCACGGCATACGCCGTAAGGGCACCTATATATACGGGTTATGTTTCTATCCCGGGACTTGAGTTGTAATTCTTTTATGTCATTATGCATGATTTATGTTCTCGTATATTACTATTCATGCCTTACATACTCGGTACACTATTCGTGCGACGCCCCTTCTTGTGGGCGCTGCGTTTCATGCCGCGCGAGTCGGCGACAGGCGGATTTGATCCTTAAGAGCTCTACCAGCCGCACTTGACAGCGCTCCAGTTGTTCCGGAGCCTCACTCCCGTGGTACTCTTTTGTGTATATATTTTCGGGCACGACAGTACTCGGTCCTTTCTATGTATAAGTGTATTATGTCCAGAGGCTCGTAGACAGATATGTACAGTCAGTTATGTGTAGTTAAATATGTGGTATTTTGGCATCCTAATGCCGTTGTATAAAGTGATAGCGAAGCTAACTGGTCTATGTTTATAATGACGCTGCTAATGTTAATGTTTAGTTTGGAAAAAAAAAGGGCACTGTTCATACGACTTGCTAAAAGGTACAGGTGAAACGGTAGATAAGGGGTGCTCGGTACAAGTATCGGGTACTCGTCACGGCCCCTAGTTGGGTCGTGACAGAAGTGGTATCAGAGCAGTTCGGTCCTAGGGGTTTGTCTACGAGCCGTGTCCAGTAGAGTCTTGTTTATGGGTGTGTAGCGCGCCACACTTATAAACGGGAGGCTACGAGGCATTTAGGAAATATGACCTTCTTTGTATTCGTGACAAAATCGTGCGATAGAGCTATGCTACCGAGTTTCTATATTCCTTTCCTAATCCTATGTTATGGTTTCGGTAATGCCGCCGAAGAAGAAAGCTAGGGCAGCCCGGGAGGGCGAGACGGCGGCCCGGGCCGGCCGGTGGCGAGGCCATCCGGCTATTGACTCGGTTAGTTGCCGCACGAGGCTCGGGCGGCAAGATACGGACCCGGAGACGGGCGATGTAAGTGCTAGGGCCCGTGATTTTATTGCCCTACGACCTCCGGAGTTTTATGGGTCGAAACCGAAGAAGACCCCCAAATATTTTATAGATGAGACGCGGCGAGGACTGCGAGAATAATGCATGCTTCGGATACGAGTCGGTGGAATTGGCATCGTACGATTACGGGATGTAGCCATATTTATGGTCTGTGGTATGACAATTGGAGATCCTCGAGGGAGCAAATGCCCCTCCCCCGGTTTGGCGGGGAGTTTGCGAGGCATTTCTACGACATTTCTTACCGCCGGAAGTTCGACGAGCTCGGCCGATATGTTTTTAAACCTCAAGCAAGGGAATATGAGCGTCGGGGAATACGACCTCCGCTTTAACTCGGGCTAGGTATGCCCCACCATGATTGATTCGGCGACATGGGAGATCATATACACCGATTCGTGAGTGGGTTGGGGCCACATATCATTAAGGAGTGCCTGACAGCTTCACTCCAGGATGGAATGACTATTGCCCGTATCCAGGCTCATGCTCAAAACCTGGAGGAACAATACCAGCCACGGGGAGGAGAGCGCTATCCAGATAGGGGCTCCAGGAAAAGGGGCAGATTTCCCAGGGCTAGAAGTGAGTATGGAGGGGGACAGGCGCAGGAGCAATCTAGGTATTCAGGCCAACCAGCGGCCAGTGCACCCCCTCAGTTTGCTGATAGAAGCTTCGAGTCCCGAGAATAGAGCCGATTCTAGCAGAATGATGCCACCCCCGCCGCGGTGCGCGCGATGTGGTAGGCCACACTCTGGAGAGTGTCTCGCAGGCACAGGTGCTTGCTATACTTGCGGGCGGGTTGGCCACCGGATGCGTGATTGCCCACTGAGGTATGAGGGAGACCAAGCCCAGCCCGCCGGGTCCGCGGTTGGTTCATCGTCGACCGTACGCCCTCCCGGCGTACTTCCCAAGCTTCGGCGGGACGCGGCCGAGGTAGAGGAGGAGCATCCGGTTCGGTACCGGCCCTCCCCACCGCCTATATGCACCGACGGGCGACGGGACCCCGCCTTCCGCGACGCGGCCACGGGTACTTTTTTTCGGCACCTTCTATGATACGCGTGTCAGTTGATTCGAATTCTATCTTATCCTACGCTGCCTTTGCATTGCTAAACATATTAAGAATTCGGAAATTAGGACGAAGAGTAGCCATACGTACAGGTAAAAGCGAATACTAGAGATTGCGGAGGGCAGAACTGTAAACAAGAGAAAAGATGTGTTACGTGGGCGATTTGAAAACTGCTAAGACCCTAACTCGTCCCATATTATGTGACATAAGTAGTGCGAGGGAGCGATGGCGAAAATACTAGCGCTAAGACGCTGGGATGCATTAAAGGTTCAAGGTTAAGCGTGCTAGGGTGAGAGTAATTTCATGATGGGTGACCCCCTGGGAAATATGCTGAAAATTCCATAAATGTGGGAACCAGAGATGAATGTGAAACTAGGTAGCCCGATGTAAATTAGTGTGTGTAGAGTGGTTAGAAACCCTATAAAGGTCATGTAAGCGGAGACGGACTAAACCAGTAGAAGAGGGAGGCAGGTTGGACCTAAAGTGGATATGTTGAGCGATATGTGAGATATCTACGAAGGAGACCTCCCCGAAGTATTATAATGCACCATGAGGTCAGTTTAACATTCGAGGACGAATGTTCTAAAGGGGGGGAGAATGTTATATCCCGCATTTTGTGCAATCGGATAATTTAAGGTAATTGCGGGGAGATGTCAAGCAAGGTCTTACTTTTGTTTTGTTAAGCATATGAGTTGCTTATAAAGAATTTAGAAGCGGAAATTTTAAGAAAAGTCGAGGGGCAAAACGGGAATTTTACAGAAAAAGTTTACGAAAGTTCCAAAGGGGCCATAAGGGCCATGTGAAGAAATAAGGGGCAAGGATGACAAATAAGTCATCTTATTTGATAAATTTTCTAGAAATTTCAAGAAAGGAAAGAGAGGGATCATGTAGCTATAATTTTAAGTGGAAGGACCTATTATTAAATATGGGAAGATTTGTATATATCTATGTAGAAAGTCATCAATATTCATTATTTTTCTAGAAATTTCAAGAGAGAAGAGAACAAGAAAGAGGAGGAGAAAAAGTTGAAGGCCATACGGCCAAGAGAAACTCCAAGAGAAAAAAATTACAAAACTTTTGCAAAAATCATTTCTTGCCAATTCAAGGGTCCTTAGCAAAGGGGAGTATCCATTGGAGCAAGAGAAGACACATATTCACAAGTTGGAAATTCAAGCAAGTTGAAGAATTAAGGAAGAAGGTAAGGAATCACTTTCTTTTTATGTTATGGATGGTTTTGTGTGTTGTAGCATGTTAAAAGTGGATGAAACTTATGGAAGGGGGAAAATTTTGTTGTAGCCGTGAGGTGTAGTATAGATATGTGTGTGTGGAAATTTTGTTTTAATCATTCTAGCTAGTGCTTGGTTGTTATTGTTGCGGATGTTATGTGGAAAATGGAAGTTGAATGATTTTGGAGAAATTGTAGTTGTGAATGTATGAAGAAGCCGTGTGTGTGCATGGTGTATAGGGCCGTGTATGTGTGTAATATGGTGAATAGATAGTGAACAAATTTTATTTAGTATGTTGGTTGTTGTGTTGTGAAG
Source organism: Lycium ferocissimum (assembly GCF_029784015.1). Classification (NCBI taxonomy): domain Eukaryota; kingdom Viridiplantae; phylum Streptophyta; class Magnoliopsida; order Solanales; family Solanaceae; genus Lycium; species Lycium ferocissimum. The sequence goes on along the minus strand of NW_026713251.1, from coordinate 147,320 downwards.
TTTATATTACAAATGAAAACCTAATGAGCTTAGTGAAGTATTAGTAGTTGGAAGCTTGTTTTGGAAGATTATGTGAATTGAATGCTATGTTCTTGCATGTATGAGATGTAATGGTGATAGAATAGTGTTGTTGAAATATGTTATAAGATTGCTAATGTGTCGTTGGAGTTGGAAGGTTGTGAAGAAAGTAGTAAATTGATATCATGTATCTTGGATTGAATATGTGAATTGCTAGTGTGGTTGTGGAGTTTATATTGATAGTTTGGCCGGGTTTGAATTCCCGGATTGTGATTGATGAGAAATTTGGCTATATGGAATGTTGAGGATGGTATATTTACAGAGGAAGTGCTGCCGAAATTTCGGTAGCCAAGTGTTTCCTTAAGACTCTAACTCTAAGAATCCTAATAAGAGTTTCGGTAAACATGACCAATTTGCAGATTTTGACGAGATTGCGACGTGAATTTGGAATAGCTAAAGGAGCAGAAAGAGGTATGTAAGGTTTCCCCTTCCTTTCTTGGCATGTCTTAGATGTATAGGCCTGATTTCGCGCCTCGGGGACTTTCCTAACTCTAGAAATCCGTGGTTGAAAATAGTTACTATTCATTCAGTAAGATTGAACTAAAAGTACTTGAATTGTGAAAGAAATGTCTAAATATTCTAGAACGTGCAAGGATAAGACCCGATTACCCTAAGGCCTTCATAAGTAACGTCATGACACGTATTATAGGTAATTATACGCCACCTCATTTGACTCGAGGTACGAGAATGTTAAACCATTTTCTTTAGTGCTTTGATTATTAAACAATAAGTGTTGTAACTACTTTAATGAGAATACTTCTACGATTCGATAATGATAACAAGGAATCGAGCTGCCTTATGCGCGCTAATAAATGAACAAGGTATATATATATATATATAATAATACATGGAGTCGAGCGCTATAGACGCCGATATATATATATATATATGGAATTTTCATATATTTATGGGCGCTATAGACGACCAAAATTTATACATGAATTTTCATATATTCATGGGCGCTATAGACGCCGATATTCATACATGGAATTTTCATATATTTATGAGGAAAAGGAGGTAATGGCGAGAGCGTTATATACGCATATCCACCGATCGGTTGGCATTACATGACTTGATATCGTCCGGACGCGGGATGCCGGACGCGGGATGTGCATATTTATGGTTAAATGGATCGGTGCCGACGCCTCGGCAATATAATATATATTCTATATTTTATGTATATATATATAAATGAGTAAGGAAAGTTAAGAAAGCACGGCATCGCCCAAGGGCACTTATATATACGGGTTATGTTTCTATCCCGGACTTGAGTTGTAATTCTTTTATGTCATTATGCATGATTTATGTTCTCGTATATTACTATTCATGCCTTACATACTCGGTACACTATTCGTGCGACGCCCCTTCTTGTGGGCGCTGCGTTTCATGCCGCGCGGTCGGCGATCCTCACGGCGGATTTGATCCTTAAGAGCTCTACCGGCCGCACTTGATGTATATATTTTTTAGCACGACGCTCCGGTTGTTCGGAGCCTCACTCCCGTGGTACTCTTTTGTGTATATATTTTCGGGCACGACGTATGGACTCGGTCCTTTCTATGTATAAGTGTATTATGTCCGGAGGACTCGTAGACGACTATGTAAGATCGATTATGTGTAGTTAAATATGTGGTATTTTGATATAAGTGCTCCGATATAAACATTCTCGAAATAAGCACTCCGATATAAGTATTTTGATATAAGCATTCTGACGAAAGTATTTTGATATAAGTATTCTGACATTAGCATTCTGACATGAATATTCCGATATAAGTATTCTGGTAAAAGTATTTTGATTTGGATATGTAACCTAATATAAGGCTCCTGATGTGAGTAATCTGTTATGAATAATTTGCTACGAACATTCGGTCAGGAATAACTTCTGTAGCTCTGATGTCTTGGTTGTCTAACGACAGGGAGCATGATTGTTCTATTGAGTCATCTGATGTTGGTAAGTGTGTGTGTGCTCCCCGCCGTGTCCGGATATGTGTGCGTGGTTTCAAATTTCGGTATGCGTGTATGTGTATATGTGTATGTGCGTATCCGTATGTGTGATATTGTTCGCTGGATACTTGACATGGGCCGTGACACGACCGCCGGATTCTTAGCCGCGGCATGTTTATGTGTGCTATCGTCCGCCGGACACTTGGCCGCGGGGATTGACATGACCGTGGATTCTTGGCCGCGGCATGTGTATGTGAGATATCGTCCGCGGATACTTGACCGCCGGACTTTTGACATGACCGGGATTCTTGGCCGCGTACGTGTGTGTGTGTAGCCGTGTATACGTGGCATCGCCGTTGGATTCTTGGCCGCGGTGTATGTGCGTGTGATGTGATATGTGTTTTACGGGATTTTCGGGATTATGACCGGTCGTTTAATGTCGCCCCATATAAATTGTTCTACTTTCTACATACATGAGATAGAAGCGTTGCACAAAAGAAAGCAAGGCATCTTGGTATTCGATTATCATAATTGCTTTACGTACTCCCGACTTCGGTTATGATTTCATTTTATATTATCGCATACTCGGTACATATTCCGTATCGACCCCTTTCTTCGGGGGGCGTTCCATGTCGCGCGTACTCCCGCATGATTAGCGATTACGAAGATGTTCCTTGAAAATGGGTTGGCGCCTCCACTTACTCCCCGGAGTGCCGCCGAGTCGAGTTTGTATGATATGCTTTCGGATGGATGTTAGAGACTTTGCGCAGCTAGGTCGTGGGTGTTGGTTGTCGATCATAATGGCTCCGTCCCCGATACGTCATATGTGATTGGTTTTGTTTGACTACGAGTAATTTATGTAATTTGAAAGCAACGAAAAGAATTATTTCTGAAAGTTATATTTTGCATTTTATCTTTATTTGAAAATAAATTTTTTGTGTGCGTAATAAGAGTCTGTGGGTTCGCTCGGCTCTGGATGTGGGGTCTAGTGCCCATCACACCCTAATAAGGTTAGGGTGTGACAAAGTGTTATCAGAGCGAGGATGCCGTCCGTGGGGTTGTCCAAAGTCGTGTCCAAGAGAGTCCCGTTTATGGTGTGAAGTGCGCCACATTTATAAACGCGAGGCTACGGGCATCTAGGAATTGTTGACCTTCTTTCGTCATAGATCGTGCGACGAGCCGGTCATAGGAGAATGAAATAAGAAATTCCATCCGTAAGCCTTACATACGACGAAAGGAGGTAAGTGTGGATATATTTGATCGATATTCCCGAGACCGATGTTGCCTCTGATGGCAAAAGTGTGATATGAAGTTATATACTTAAGGTATTGATGGCATTCGCGGTGTACGATTTCGGCTAATAAGAATTGGTAAAGGTAGTATGGAAGATCAAAAAGGGTAAAATAGTAAATGTACAAGAAAGGACGTGCTACGAGCATGTGTCGGAATACGTGAAACCTTGAGATGGCTCATTATGTAATAAGGGTCATGTGTGGAAGTGGACGTGATTACACCGAGCATTAGGGGACCGGGGTCGTCGAAGTTGCGGAGTTAAGCGTGCTCAGGTGGGAGCAATTTCAGGATGGGTGACCCCTTGGGAAGTATGCCAAAACTTCCACAAATGTTGATCCAAGAGACAAATGGAAAAATAGGATGTACAGGCTGGTTGGAGGTCATAAAAGGTCACATAGTACGCAACGGTGTCGGATCGAAAAAAGAGACGAGGGAGTATGCTACGGCTTTGGAATCAGGATAGGCTTGAACGACGTTTGGAAGTATTTTGTGGATTAGTTGATAATAATTATGTATATACATATAAATGCGTATGATGCCTCATGGTGATTGAATTAGTGGACACGTGTGTCCCAACGTGAAGACTGTTGGCGTGTAAGGAGCCCCTTAAAAAGGGGGGAGAATATATCATGTCGGACTTAATAAGAATGAGTACGAAGAAAAAGGGCAATGGTACGAAGGGATCCTCCCGGGTATTATATCACCCTATAAGGTCAGTTGAACATTCGAGGACGAATGTTCTAAAGGGGGGGAGGATGTTATATCCCGTATTTTATGCGTTCGGATGAGTCGGGATAATTGCGAGAAGTTAAGGGTTAGACCATTTTCCAAGATTATTTTTGTGCAGAGGTCGTTGGCGAATATTAATTATGAACATTATTAGTATGGAAATATTGTGAGAGGTTGAGGGCGAAAAAGGAAAATTCGCAAAATGGTTCATGGAAATATTTAAAAATGCTAGGGGCAAAATGGTCATTTCACGGGAATTCAAGAAAATTCCAAAAGGGGCCATATTGGCCATGTGAAGAAAAAAGAATGGAAAGAGGATGACTAAAATGATAAGTCATATTTTAAAAAAAAAACAATAGAATAAAAGGAAAGAAAACTCTAGAAAAATGAAAAGGAAAAGGAAAGAAAAATCTAGAGAAAATTTGAAATAAAAAAATAAGGCATGTGCATGATCATGTGACACACATATATATATATATAAGAGAGGGGTGTTCATACTTGGAGAAGGAGAGGAAGAAAGAAAGAAAGAAACAAAGAGAGAAAACAAAGGGGAGGCCATTCGGCCAACCCCATGGAAACTTGGCTATGGGAAATCTTGTCCCAAAAAATTATTTCTTCATGTATTTCTACTAATTCAAGGGTCCTCTACAACATGGCGAAGTTGTTTCGGAAGATAAGTCGTTCGTTTCGCCGTTTTCGCATTCTAGCCAAGTGAAGAAAATTGAAGGAAAAGGGTAAGATTTAATTCCCTTTTGCATGTTACGAAAGCTTTGTTTATGTTGTGGAATGTAGGAAAGGATAAAACTCATGAGAATATGGAAGTTGGCATGGTATTTGTATATATGCATGTGTGGCCGTGTGTATGTGTAGTTAGTATAAGTAAGATAAGTTGAATTTTATGTTGTATTCTAGTTGTGGTTATGGTGGAATTCACGTTGGAAATGGAAGTTGAATGAATTTGATGGAAGTTGAAAATATGGAATGTGGCCGTGTGGTATGGGGTGAAGGATGGAATATGAATTAAATTATTTAGTGTGTTAATTGTGATGTTGGAGTCTTATGATGGAAGTGGAAGGTAAATGGTTCTAGTTAGCATGAAAAAAATTATTGTTAAGTTGTTGTTGGAAAATATGTGACTTTATTATAGTTTATGTAATTATGAGAATGAAGTTGTAAGGTGCAAATTATGATTGTTGTTAACGATAATGGAAGGTGAAAATGTGTTGTGGATGTTTATGTTGAGGGTTGGAAGTTTTGGATGAATTATGGTTTTGGTGGAAAGTTTGTATATTTTGTATATCTTGTGAATATATTGTAGAAATGATATGAAATGCTTCCGAATGGCATCGTAGTGATTTTGATTAGTAATGAATGTGAGTATGATGGTGTTGGTTTGAAAATTTGAAGTCGGAATGGAAGCTATTGCATTATGTTAAGAAGAAGACTAGTTGTGTGTTCTATTGTGATTGTTGATGTTGTTGATGTTGTTGTTGGGTTGTGTTGATTGTTTTGAGCCGAGTTGAATCTCGGGGACGCTATATGTATAGGGGAGATGCTGCCCAAATTTTTGTAGAACAGTATTGATTAAGGTTGAAAATTGTAAGTCTCATGAATAGTAATTGATAAATGTGACCATTTGCAGTTTTTGGACGAAACGGGATTTGAGATTGGGCGATCGAAAAAGGCAAGAAAGGTATGTAAGGCTCACCCTTTCCTTCCTTTGGCATGTCCTAGATGTACTAGGTTTGGATCTCAGTCTCGGGGATCATTCATTCTCGGAAATCTGAGTTTAATTTTGGTTACTATTTATTCAGTACAATTGAACTACCTTTCTCCCTTTTGTTGGAAAAATGCTCAAACTTCCATAATTTTCCCAAACGAGCTCGGATTGCTCTGAAACTTTCATATATGCTTTCATGGAATCTAAAGTTCGTAAAATTGTGTACGTCACCTCGACTTGGCCCGAGGTGGGCCCGCAACCCCCGAGACCCATTTGTATCGTTCTATTTGTCTCATTTCCATACGATAATTAAGGGAAACCTTTGGCTATCGTTTCGAGTTTGATATGACTCGTAGGTGTTCTCTGATATAAGTATCTGGAAATTCTGGTACAAGTATTCTGCCTTGATCATTCTAATATAAATATTCTAATATAAGTATTCTGACGTGAGTATTTTGATACAAGTGTTCCGACACAAGTATATGATGGAAGTATTTTGACATGAATATTTTGATATAAGTATTCCGAAAAAAGTGCGCTGATGTGAGTATATGGTTTGGGTATGTAATTTGATCTAAGAAATACGTATGAGTAATTTGATATAAGTACTTGATAGAAGTATTCCGTTATAAGAATGCAGTTATAGGTACTTTAATATAGGTATTTTGACATAAGTATTTTGATACAAGCATCTTGACACGAGTATTCACCACGGGTATTTTGATATAAGTGCTCCGATATAAACATTCGAAATAAGCACTCCGATATAAGTATTTTGATATAAGCATTCGACGAAAGTATTTTGATATAAGTATTCGACATTAGCATTAAAACGACATGAATATTCCGATATAAGTATTCTGGTAAAAGTATTTTGATTTGGATATGTAACCTGATATAAGGCTCCTGATGTGAGTAATCTGTTATGAATAATTTGCTACGAACATTCGGTCAGGAATAACTTCTGTAGCTCTGATGTCTTGGTTGTCTAACGACAGGGAGCATGATTGTTCTATTGAGTCTTCGATGTTGGTAAGTGTGTGTGCTCTCGCCGGTCCGGATATGTGTGCATGTGGTTTCAAATTTCGGTATGCGTGTATGTGTATATGTGTATGTGCATGTGTATGTGTGATATTGTCCGCTGGATACTTGACCGCGGGCTGTGACATGACCGCTGGATTCTTGGCCGCGGCATGTTTATGTGTGCTATCGTCCGCTGGACACTTGGCCGCGGGCTATGACATGACCGCTGGATTCTTGGCCGCGGCATGTGTATGTGAGATATCGTCCGTGGATACTTGACCGCGGAGCCGTGACATGACCGCCGGATTCTTGGCCGCGGCACTGTGTGTATGTGTGTCGTGTATATACACATCGCCGTTGGATTCTTGGCCGCGGTGTATGTGCGTGTGATGTGATATGTGTTTCTGGACAGTCGGGATTATGACCAGTCGTTTAATGTCAGCCCATATAAATTGTTCTACTTTCTACATACATGAGATAGAAGCGTTGCACAAAAGAAAGCAAGGCATCTTGGTATTCTGATTATCATAATTGCTTTCTGTACTCCTGACTTCGGTTATGATTTCGTTTTCTGTACTTTCTTTGCATACTCGCACATATTCCGACCGACCCCTTTCTTTGGGGGCTGCGTTCCATGCCGCGCGGTACTCCCGGATGATTAGCCGCCATTACGGAAGATGTTCCGGTAACACAGGTTGCAGCTCCACTTACTCCCGGAGTCTTTGCCGAGTCGAGTTTGTATGATATGCTTTTACGGATGGATGTTAGAGACTTTGCGGACGGCGTCGTGGGTGTTGGTTGTCGGTCCGTAAGCGGCTCCATCAGCCGATACGTCATATGTGATTGGTTTTGTTTGACTACGAAATTTATGTAATTTGAAAGCAACGAAAAGAATTATTTCGAAAGTTATATTTTGCATTTTATCTTTATTTGAAAATAAATTTTTTGTGTGCGTAATAAGAGTCTGTGGGTTCGCTCGGCTCCGGATGTGGGGTCGGGTGCCCATCACACCCTAATAAGGTTAGGGTGTGACAATATACTTCTCTAAGCTCGTAATTAACTTCCGTAAATTCGGGCAAAGATTTTCCCTGAAATCTTCGTTTCCCTCTAATTCCAATTCAATTTAACAGCGCAATCAGCAACCAACAACAACAACAACCATCTCATATAATCCTCTTTAAACTCACAACATCAACTCCCAAAGATATACACCAAAACAGCCCAGTATACACTTTGTATACGATATCTACATTCACTCTATTCTCCCAAATTCAAGAACACCAACTTATCAACAACATCAACAACAATATCAACAATAATTTTATATCAATATCCAACTAATTCTATCCATTTAATCATACCAAAACAGCCCCAAGTCATTTGATATCCAAAAATTATAACCGAACTTTCAACGTCATTTTCTCTATTCTAACCCGTCAAATCCATCAATGATCATGGTAAGAACATCATTAACATCTTAAACATACCTTATATGAGCAGCCACCACGAAACCAACATCCCCCAAGTTCAACTTTTAGCTTAAAACGACGACGACAACTCGTACTATACTTTATCCTTCACGAGCCTCGGGATTCAGGGCCTCGAACTTGATCGATTCTCCACTTGCTCTCTCTAGCTCTCCTCTCTCCCTCTCTAAAAGTTTTTGGACTGCTTGATGTATAAATGAATGAATTTTTATGACTTTAGCCCTTATATATGGGTCTTGGGTCGGTTCCCACCGACCTTGAGTCGGGTTGGGCCGAGCCCACTGCCCAGCATTACCTTTCTGTCTTAAAACATCCATAACCTTTTATCCCTATGTCACATGCAGTCCCACAACCTATGGTTGGAAAGGTATTTAAATTATCTACAACTTTCAATTTTGGAGTTTTCCCAAATTCCCAAATAATGATGGGGTTATGGCCTCCCGAAGTCAGATCACCCGAAAACGTAACTTAAAAACATCTTTTTGGAGGGCTTCCACTTGGATTTGGCTCAAGGATCCTTCTTGAGTTGTGTTTTACTTCACATATATTATCCATATAACTTGTCATATGTCCTTTATAAAATCTCGACATGTGGACCCCACCTCAGCTTATGATTACGAGGGCTATATATCTTTTAACGTATCATTCCAATCATACTACGAATTCCAAATATCATACTCATGCTATCCTCATGCTAATAAAGTAGAATTTCATCCTTTATACTTGTAATATTTGCTCCTCCTTGAGCTCACATTAAGCCGTCTGCAGCCTTAGTAACGCGAAATTTTTTGGGGTGTAACTGTTAGAACCCGCATTTTTGTACAGTGGAGTAATCTGGATTAATTACGATAAGTTAAGGACAAAAATTATTTCGGGATACAAAGTCGGGATTCTTGACCTTCGATTTTATTTTGAGATATAAGTTGTGCATGAATTTATTGGTATGGAACAATTAGGAAAATTTGGGACCAAAAGTGATAAAAATTGGAAGATGAAAATCATCCACAATTTCCATGGTTGGCCCACACAAATGGTGTTCAATTTTAATTGGGACAACACATTAATGTGGGCCAAGGGACCTTGACCAAGTCTTGCCAACTTAAGAGATGACCACTAGTCTTATTTTCTCATTCCACCCAACACTTTGAAAGAAAAAAAAAGAGGAGCAAAGCTGAAAACCTCAAAGAGGCTCACGGCCAGCCCCTCCCAAATTTCACCTTCATTTCTTGTTCTTCCAAAATTTTTCCATTGATGTAAACCCATTATTTTGAGGTCCCTAAGTAGCGTGGAACCATCGTTGGAGCGATCAATCCACTATTTCTCATCTTTTGGAAACCCTAGGCTTGTGGAAGTTGAAGAGAAAAAGGTAAGATTTGATCTTGTTCTTGTGTTATGAAGGTTATATTCATGTTGTAGTATGTTATTATGGTTGAAAATCATGAAATATGAAATGTTGGAGGTGAGTTGTGTATGTGGAGCTTGAGCCGTGTAAATGGGTGTTGTTGTGTTGTGATTGGATTTATGAATTAATGCCTAGTTAGTTGATTATGATCATTGTAAGGTGAAGAACAATTGAGAATTTTCCATATATGTATATGTGTAGTGTTGATCGAAATGGGTCACATTATATGACAATGAACGAATGAATATCGCTTAATGTTTTAATCGTCGTCGCTTTGAATTTTATGTTGGAAATGAATGTTCATTGGTTCAAATTGAGGTTGTAGATGTTGCGGACTGATTTGGGGGTTTTTGTATATTTAATGTAATTGGTATATGGATGAGATAGTATTGTTAGAATGTGAATTGTGAATACAAACCATGATTTGGAAATGAAGAAAAAGTTAGAGGGGCAAGTTTCGGGTAGCTTGGAGAAAAATTTGGATTATTGGAAATATTGTATGAATTGCTTAGAATGTCCTTAAATATCGTTGGTAGGGGTTTGGGTTAGTATGTGAATGTATAAGCGTCGATTGTGACTTGAATGTAAGTTGTCGAAAAGTGGAAAAGAAAACTACTATTGTTATTTTGCTTTCCGAATTGGTTGTTGATGTTGCTAGGTTGGTTATTGTTGTTGTTGTTGATTGTTTTGGCCGAGTTGAATTCTCGGGATGGCCTATTTACAGGGGAAATGCTGCCCAAATTTCGGTAGAATTAAGGGCGAATTTGGAATTTAAAGCCTAAAAGTCATTAGCTAATGTTTGGCATTTTATGGCTTATTTTTAGATCGTGGGCAGCCCGAATCATAGTTTGGATTAGCTTGAGTTTGGATCATTTTGGAGAGCGTTTGAGGTATGTAAAGCAACCTTCCTTCTTTCGGCATGCCTTAGTTTCACATAGGCTAGATTAGAGCCTTAAGGGAATTCCAAATTCGAAATCCGAGCATGTTATGATCCTTATATATATTCTTTGGCACTCTTATGTATGTTTTGATGAAATATGAACCATTATGTATTTGAAGTAATCGCTTTCCGAACCTTGCATAGAAAGGTTCACTTTAAGGAATTTCGTAATCTGCGAATGCCATATCTTTCTCATAGAGGCTCGGATCGCTTCAATAATTTTTATAGAAGTTTGCTTGATGTTTAATGGGTATGTTTTTCATAGGCGGGCTCAGTTCGGGTCTATACTCGTCCGTGGGTCCCGCGACGCCCTTTTATGTAAACTCGACAACTTTGAAACAAAAAGTGATAATTATTATTCCGATTTCGAATATGACTGTTTTACTTATCCTTCGGGTTTATAATAATGATTTTATGCATATGATTCCTCACTACTCCGCTCGTGCCTACTATGATATCGTTCGCCGGTTCCCGGGCCGGTTCTGTTGTCGTGCGCTTTGTGATACATTCCGGTGTTATGCTGTGTTTATGGTTCACCGTGCTCCTCGCTCGAGGGCCGGGTTCCACTTATGTTTGGCGTTATGCTGTGATTGGCGTTATGCTGTGTTGTGATGTGTGACGGGGATTCGGAGATTTGAAACTTTCTGGTGTTATGTTTGTGTTATGGCGCCATCGACAGGCGGGCGACCATATTTTCCTGTGCCCTATGCATAATTTATACTTTGAAAATAAACATTTTGATATTTTTGGATATGTATTATTCTCCTTACTTCTGATTCGATTATTGTTCAGATTTATTTCTGTACCTTCTGCTTTGCCTACTCAGTACATATTTAAATGCCGACCCCCCTTCTCCGGGCCGCGTTTCATGCCCGCAGTACGGACGTTCACCGGTGATCCACCCGTTTAGGACACCCTTAACTGCTACTGGAGTGCTCCTCTCATTCCGGAGCTTATACTTTTGGTATATATATTCGTCTGTTGCATTTGTATATATTGTTCATGGGTACGGCGGGGCCCTGTTCCGCCATATGATTCTGTCTGTCTGTTTAGAGATCTGTGGACATGTTTTGTGGGTTGTGCCTACCTCTGTTCAGTTGTGTGTGTATACGTTGTGTTTGGGCGATCCCACTTGCCGCGGCGGCCGGTCCGCATATGTATATGATATTTTGTTGGCCCCGTGGCCTTGTTGGTATTTTTTGTGCGCAGGTTATTTTGGATAGTCCGTAAAACAAAGGAAACTCCGAAAATTTTTAAAATTATCTAAATTTGAAATATAGCCTTGTCGGCTTTTGTTGGATATTTTGGGTGCGTTTGATATCATTTGAGATAGCATTTAATAGGTGTGTTTGGGTGCCCAGATTGGGCACTAGTCACGGCCTATGGGGTTGGGTCGTGACAGTAACAATGATTGTCTCCAATAGAAAGTAAATATATATACATATGTACCACTGTAGACTTTGTAGCTAGTCTACACGTCCATTCAGAAAATTGTGATCGTAGCTTGGGTGATATTGATTGGCTTAGCAAGATTGAGTACCTGATTCAAGCTGAACTTTTTTTTTTTAATACATCATACCAGCCTATGTTGCGTTACGTGTCAGTGATATAGTGAAATGGCATGAGGTGTTTGCATTGTTAAGTGGAAGTATAGTGTGCAAATCATGTCTTTTGAGCCTTGTCGTCCTCTAGTTGAGTGGTTTGAACTCGAGAAAGTAAAGCTAATGTACAAAAATAGTGTGATAGGCCATGGATAAGGCCGATCTGAAGCAAAACACTTTAAATACAACTCAAAGCAGTTAAAGGCTTTTTCATTTAGTGATCGTGTGTTTATGGAAATTTCCTTTGACACTAATGGTATTATGTGATATATTGAAAGAAGGATAAGTTGTGGGGTGCAAGCATCTATCGCTAATAAGATTTTGGGCAACAGGTTGTGGTCATAACTAAGAGACTTGTTATGCTACAAGAGGTGCATGTTATATTATGTGAATACGTTCTGAGAGTACAAGTATGATCTAGATCCGTTCGAGGACAAATGTTATTTTAAGTGGTGGAGAATGTAATAACCCAATTTTTAAATAAGGGTTTATTTGGTAATTTTAGCTAAAAGGGGAAAAGGGGGGGGGGGGGGGGGGGCGCCGAAGCCCGCTTGAAAAGAAAAAAAAAGACAGAGAGAAAGAATTCAAGTATAAAGGAACAAAGGACCAGTACGTAAAACAGAAACGTAAACACAGAATCCAGAAAAAAAAAATAACGCAGAGAAGGAAAAAGAAAAGAGAAGAAAAGAGCGGAGAAAAATAAGGATTCTCAACCCAAATCATCAAGGTAATGCTTCTAATCTTTATTTAAGTTTATTACATAATTATGAGTGAATTTTTATGGTGAAAAGAAGGGGATATTTTGAGGAATTGAGAAAGTTTAGCCCTAGGGTTTATCAACCTAAATCATTTATTTGAAGGGGCAAATTGTGTCGGATTTTAGACTTCTATATATCGTTGGAATCGCCTGGGCGGTGGTGTGTGCTGGGTGCCAATCACGTCTAGGGGTTATTTTGGGACATGACACTATAGACCTCTAATGGAGCAGAAAGTTGTAGAAAGGATGGGACAGGGCCCTGCCATACCCATATATATACATATACATCTCAAAATGGCATACCAAAATAGACTGCAGCTCCGGATCAAGTGGAGCGCACTGACTGTCGCTGAGTGGAAGTCTTACTGAGCTAGACCGCCCGTCTGTCTACCTGAACCTGCGGGCATGAACGTAGCCCCCAAGCAATAGGGGAGTCAGTACGAAAAATGTACCAAGTATGTAAGGCATAAGAACAACATAAACATAGAAATCAAGAAGAATGTCTGAAACATAAAAGCTAAACTCAATATCTTAAAGTGCCTCTGCGGCGGATGCTATGCATGCTCTTTTTTAAAAAAAAAAACATCTTATATATATGTGTATATATAGTATACTGCCCGGCTATATAGGCGCGGTGTTATCATCATCTCATACTTCCCGGCCATATAGGCGTAGTGTTATCATCATCTCACACTGCCCGACCATATAGGCGCGGTGTTATCATCATCTCATACTGCCCGGCCATATAGGCACGGTGTAAGAAAATAACTGTACATATATATATATATATATATACATATATATAAATGCATGAAAGACTCGGAAAAGAATACTCTGAACTCTTCTGAGCAACATAAGATCTCTGGAAGCCATAGATATAAAACATAAGAGGTCAAGGATACGCTAAATCCTATACCATCTAGGAGTAGAGTCTTTGGAACTCGCCTGCTTATTCTGTTCATTCATAAGATAAGGATCATGCCAAAAAGAATAGAATGAACAACCTTAACATACCTTGAGGCCTATCTAGTCATCCAACATCTACTTCTCGAACTCATAAGTCTACAATCAAGGTAACATATGCCACCATTAGATCATTTACCTTACTTACTAACCAATTTAAGTATGAAAAGAACTTAACGAATTGTGGACAACATCTCCCTTATAAACTTAACAATCCTTCAACTTCCAATTCAATCCAACATCAACAACAATACCAACAACAATAGTATCAATACTTACATACCAAAATATAATCAAATCTATCCCAAATCATCCCTCAAAACAGCCCTTAGCCCTAACTTTACCCTCATCCAACTTACCACTTCCTTAACTATATTTCCTTTACTTAAAACCACTAAAACTCTTGATAATTAACTGAAACACAAAGGTAGGAATCATATACATACCTTGAGGGGTCTAGGATTCCAAGAATCGAACTCCAACTCCAATTCCAAAGCTCAACAACTTCAATAAAACCATAAGAACAACCTTCTTCTTCACTAGCTCGGGTTTTAGGGGGCTCGGATCTTACTAGAATTCCTCCAATATGATGGAAAATGTTGAGGGTAAATATTTTAAGGCTTTCTCTGATTTGGGACTGAGAAAATAAGAAATAATGTCGTGGGACTAGATATATATAGATGGATCAAGAAGGTTCCAGCGGTGCGGGTCGACGAGCAGGGTCGACGGCTCGTCGACGTGCTCCGTCGACCTGCCACCTGAAAGTTCAGAGGCGGCAGCTCGTCAACGGCGACCAACGATGGCTCGTCGACGTGTCGACGGCCTGTCAATGGCAAGTGGTTTCTGCAGACTTTCCTGAGCTATTCCAACTCGCGTCGATTCGATTCGATTAACTTCTAATCCTATCGTATCGCAAAGAACGCATACTTATACTTTGGTACACACAGCGTAAGGCACTTAATATCTCAAAGCTCGGATACGAATCTCCATGCTAAGGATATAAACCACCAATAAACCAAAGACTTCCTTGCGATAAAAACGGGAGGTGTAACATTCTCCCCCCTTAGGAACATTCGTCCTCGAATGTTCATAGAAGTCATGGGCTATCAAAATTTTGGCAGAGTCTCCCCTGTAAATATACTAATCCCACATGAACACAGCAACCCAAAATAATGCCACACAGGGCCACATGCTAAAATATGCAACACCATGGCCTCACACTGTCACGACCCGACTAGGGCCATGACCGGCACCCGGGGCTAACCACCGAGCACCACTCATTCTATTACTCATCTGCTTTCATTTATATCTCTTATACTCATAATCATAGAAAACTATTTCATTGAGACATATTCACTTTATATGCATAAGCCCTTCGGCTATCAAAATAATACATATACATATATATAGACATACAATGAGAACTATGAGACCATACTACCCACACTGCGTATCTGCGAGCCTCTACTGGAGTGCTAGACATATGGACGGGACAGGACCCCGTCATGCCCCAAACATACATATACATATATATACCAAAAGAATAATCAACGGCATCTCCGGAAAAATGGAGTGCTCTCGAATCAGCTTATAGCTCCTACTCGTCTAGACCACCTCCCTGTCTACCTGTGGGCATGAACACAGCGTCCAAAAAAAATGGACGTCAGTACGAACATTGTACTGAGTATTTAAGGCATCAACAATAATAACACATCAATGAAATAGGGAAGCATCAAATGAGGAGCAATCTGTAACTGATTGTGAATCATAAAAGAAATAATGCATGCTGGCTTACTTTCATAATCATCATCATATCATGTATGCATATATGTATAAGTCGCCCGACCATATAGGTACGGTGTGATAATCATTAGCGTAGCCTCCGTCTGGGCCTCCCGCGTCTGGGGTACCATCTCATGCCGCCCACTAGTGGTGTCTGCCCATGCTATCTGGCCATGGTGTATACGCTGCCCGCCTTAGCGGTGTCTGCCCGGCCATATAGGCGCGGTGTAATGTCATCATCATATGCTCATCAGAATATACTCATCATAATACATGCATGGAACTCAAGGACAACTATACTTTATCGGGGTGACATAAGGTCGTGAACCCCCGATTCCATTATGGAGCATTTATAAGCGTTCTGCCTCACCTTGAAGGAATTAGGATAAGGTGAGTGTATGTAATGATCAACATCAATGGATTATAGATAGCATCATTAGCTTTATAGGAATATCATATCATGGACTCTAGAATCTTTAGACTTAAGTTTATCATCATCATTATCGTACTCATAGTGTATCTCTTATCTCATATGGCTATTCATGAACAAGGACTCTTAGTTTCCTTGAAGATAGGAGATTCATGAAGAAGGAGGAAATTCATGCCATAAGGTTCATGTCTTAGAAAGAAAGTACTAGCCTCACATACCTTTGTCATTTAACTTGTTATAGCCCGTACTTTGTACGTTTGGATATTTTGAAGTCGTCGTGGGAAGTTAAGGACGAGACGATTTTCAAAAATCATTTTGATGTGCAAGTCGTTACAAAATTATTTATGACTATTATTGTATGGGAAATATTGAAAAAGGTTAAGGGTAACAAGGAGAAATTTGCAAAACAAAGTTATGAAAATAATGCGGAAGGCCAGGGGCAAAATCGTAATATTGAGAAAAGTCGAGGGGTAAAATGGTCATTTCACGGGAATTCAAAAAAATTCCAAAAGGGGCCATATTGGCCATGTGAAGAAAAAGAATGGGAAAAGGGTGACTGAAATAATAAGTCATCTTTTAATAAAATAAAAGGAAGAAAACTCTAGAAAATAAAAAGGAAAAGAAAGAAAAATCTAGAGAGGGGCATGTGCCCCTCACATGCATGCAAGATGAATGAATATATATATATATGTATAAGAGGAGAGAAAGAAAGGAAGAAACAAAAGGAAAGAAGAGGAGAGACACCATGGCCTATTCGGCCATGGAGATGGAAAATTCCTCCATGAAAACTTGCCCCAAAAATTTATTTCTTGTTGTATTCCTACTAATTCAAGGGTGCTATTCAACATGATATAATTGTTGGAAGGAGATAATCACTCTTGGTTGCAAAATCATCACTTTAGCCAAGTGAAGAAGTTGTGAAGAAAGGTAAGAATCAATGGTGTTTTATGTGTTATGAAGGTTGCATGTATGTTGTAGTATGCTAAAACAAAGGAAATTCATGAAATATAGTAAGTTGGAATTGAGATTATATGTATGAAGTGTGGCCGTGTGGAGCATGTGTGTGTTGTGCTATGTTTAGATTTTGAATTAAGGTCTAGTTAATATGGTGTGATCATGGTAGGGTGAAGAATGAATGAAAATAATCCATATGTATATATGTTGTGTGTGTGGCCGTGTGTATGTAGAGTGGTGTTGGGGTGATGAATTAACTGTATTCAACATGTTTGTGTATTGTTGTAATATGTAGAAATGAATGAAACTCATTAAATGATTGGGGTTGATGTTGAGCCGTGAATGTTGAGTTTGGCCGTGCATGTGTTGTGTTGAATGGGGTGAAGAACTAATGTCATTTGGTATGTTTGGGATGTTGTGTTGTAGATTCTATGTTGTAGAAAAAAAAAAAAAAAAAAAAGAAGCCTAATGATTGTGTAGTTGAAGGTTTATTGTAGAAATCATGTGAATTGAATATAATGATTCTTGCATGCATGGAAGATAATGAGACTGGTATGATATTGTGGCGTATGAATTACGGAGTTGTTATAGTTTTCATTAAAGTTGGAAGCCCTTAAAGGAAGCACTATGTTGGTGGAATTGTTGGAATGTACCTTGAGTTGGTTGTTGAAGTTGTTAGTGTAGTTGTGATATTATGATTGATAGTTTGGCCGGGTTGAATTCCCGGATTGTTGTTGATGTTAATTTGGGCCGAGCCATATTCTCGGGATGGTGCATTTACAGGGGAGGTGCTGCCGAAATTTCTACGTACAAGAACGAATCCAAGATTGGAATTTTAAAGCCTCATGAATAGTAATCGGCAAACATGACCAAATCGCGAATTTTGGCAAGTCAGACTCGGAATTTGGAGTAGCACAAGCGGCAGAAAAGGTATGTAAGGCTTCCCTTTTCCTTCTATGGCATGTCTTAGATGTACTAGGCTTGATTACGTGCCTCGGGGGTCATTCTAAATCTAGAAATCTGAGATTGAATTTAGTTACTATTCATTCAATAGAATTGAACTAATTAGTTTACACTTTAGTGCAAGAAATGGTTAAGCGTCCGTAACCTTTGAAAACGAAAGTGGAATGTTTTGAAATCTTTAAGGATGACCTAATAGGACACAATGACCACGTTTTTAGGTCCGTTATCCGACTTGACTCGAGGTGGGACCACAACCCCCGAGACCCACCGTGTAGTACTATCTGCCTTAATTCCGTTCGTTAAATAATGGAGACTTTAGACTAACGATTCGAGTTTGCTATAAGTATCCGGTAACCCCAATATGGGTATTCTGAATAGACTATTCTGATATAGACGTTCCGATACGAGTAAGTTTGACATGAATATTCTGGTACAAGCAGTCCGTTATAAATGCTCTGAAATAGAAATTCTGATATACGTACTCGGATATAAGTGCGTTAGCATGAGTATTTGACATAAGTATTTAGATATGAACATTCCTTGTAAGTCTTAATGTTCGTCGCACACGACTCCGGATCGCTTGAAAAGTCCGAAGAGGTTTTGTATATCAAGTGCTCATAACTTTCTGATATTACTTCGGAAGAACCCGAGATTTGTTTCTGAATCTTCGAATGACAGAAAGTGATCTATCTACTGAGTCTGGTCTTATATGCATATGTTTCTGCACTACTCTGTTCGTGCGCGACTCAATGTGTCTTTCACTGAGTCCCGGGCCAGGGCACGTTATGACTTCATGCGTACGTCACGATACGATTCTGATTCACTGAGTCCCGGGCCAGGACATGTTCTCGTGCGCACTTCTCTGCATTATTCACCGAGACCCTCGTACTTGCGGACCGGGACACGTTATCTGTATGTGATTATGATGAGATGTTGTGGGGACGGTGGCCAGGATGGCGTATGACTATTATTCACCGAGATCCGCAGTACAGGGCCGGGACACGTTATGTACATATGATTCTGGTATGCATGATTTTATTCACCGAGTCCCTTAATAAAGGGCCGGGACACGTTGTTTGCATATATGACATCTGATTCTGCTATACATGATCCTATTCACCGAGTCCCTCATCGAAGGGCCGGGACACGTCATATACATATGAGATTTATGATTTTGACATACATTCTGTATTCCGTCCGACATATGTCAACTTCTGAGCCTTCTCCGTACGTTCGTACCGTCCGATGTATGTCGGCCGCATCCGTACGATTTGTATGTTCTGTATTTCGCCCGTTATATGATATCATCTGAGCACTCCATGCGTTCTGTACTCTGTCTGATATACGATATCATCTGAACATTCTGTACGTTTGATATTCCGTCCGATATATGATCGCATCTGAATGTTCTGTACGTTCTGTGCTCCGTCTGACGTGTGACATCACCGTGCGCTCTGTATTTTATGCACCTCTTCGGACATGCGGTCCGTGAACGCAAAGTAAGCATTTTAGGTACTTTGGTTGACCATTTGTTTTTCTGTACACTTTTGGCTTATGAAACAG
Organism: Lycium ferocissimum; assembly: GCF_029784015.1. Lineage (NCBI taxonomy): Eukaryota > Viridiplantae > Streptophyta > Magnoliopsida > Solanales > Solanaceae > Lycium > Lycium ferocissimum. Next base: position 127,694 of record NW_026713251.1, on the reverse strand, counting down.
GTATGTATGAGTTGTGTCTGAAAGGTATGTGTCTGGTACTCGAGTTATATGTATTTACTTAATAGTTCCATCTGTTTCAGTTATAGTTTTGCTTACTTGTATTGCATGCCTTACGTACTCAGTACATTTTTCCGTACTGACCCCCTGTCTTCGGGGGCTGCGTTTCATGCCGCGTGTGTACTCCGTTTAGAGCCGATGTGATTATAGAAGACGTTCCACAGAGAGGTGGCAAGCTCCATCTTCCCGAGTATCGCCGAGTCGAGTCTCCGTTCGATTTGATTTTCTGGATCTGTGTTAGAGACTTTGCAGACAGCGTTGTGGGTATGGTGTGTCAGTCTGTCAGCGGCTCCATCAGCCGGTCGTTTTGGGTTATGTAATAAAGTTTGTATAATTACAGATTTTGTAAAATTTGAAAGCTTCATTATGTATTTCAAGATTATTCAGTTTAGGGATTGGAAAAAAAATTTATGTGTGCCATAGGAGTCTGCGGGTTCGCTCGGCTCCGGATATGGGGTCGGGTGCCCATCACGTCCCATCGGAATTGGGGCGTGACATAACTATTCTATCGCTTGCTCGATTTCCTTCGATGCTCATATTTCTACCTTCAAGAGAATTCGTATAGACATTAGCTACACAATTATAAGAACGTGCTTACTAAAGCTAGAGAAAATTGGGCAGCATTTCCTTTGTTTATACGACTTGCTCCATATTCCATATCAACTCCCAAACATTCATAACAACAATCACAATATCATAGACAACAATCACCATTCATTTGCATTATCCGCATTTCACAATTTCACTTCAAATTCTCCATAATCATGGTCATAGTTCACTATCGCGTTCTTTCACATATGATACTCATTCCATGTTATAAATGTCATTCATAACATATTCATAATCACAACATATCAATATTCATGATTCATTCCAAGCTATGGCTCAACAATGACACTATTCCCACATTTATGACCCATTTTCTATATTCTTCTACAATCCAAGTGTTTCAACTTCTCAACACCTTAAACAACATGAAAATACCATAAAAATTACCTTAGATAGTATAGGAATAAGCCTTGAGTGGAATACTCTTCTTGCACCCAAAACCCTAGTTCACTTCTCTTGGAATTTCTTGGCTTGGATGACTTTAATGTGTTTCACACTCTTGATTTTCGTTGGTTTGATGAGGTTGATCATCAATTTCCTTTGGGTTCTTGTAGATGAAGTATGTAGAACTTTCTAGAGGTCTTGAGAGAGATGAAGAAGTGTGGGAAATGAAATTAGTGAAGTGAGACCACATTTATATAATTGAACTTATTCAGCTCGTCGGGACTTCCACGGACACTTATACGGTCCGTGGAACATTGTACGGCCCGTATAAGTGGTCGTGGTTCACCACTGAGCAATCGACATCTCTGCTGGGTGTTATACGGACCCTTATACGGACCGTATAATGTTATACGGACCGTATAATGTTATACGGACCGTATAAGTCGGCCGTATAACTCCTTTTTCCTGAAATGATCTCCGTCATTCGTTTGATCTCCAATCCCTATGGAACCTTCTTAACACTTCATTAACAATCTAAGGGAAGTTATGACTCTTCTCCAAAACATCATTAGGTCATCATTACTTCAATGCTCATAAATCTCTTCCGATACTTATCGTATGCCTTGCCTTCTCTCGGCAACTTTCTCGTCTAACGTCGAATGTCTTTGAGATCTTACTTAGGGTCATCAAATGCTATTTCTTACTTATCAAAACATTATATACGTCGTGCCCTCTTGTTAGTCTATGCACTACACGTTAACGAAAAATTTCCAAGGTGTAACACGCACGACCAATCACAGTAACTATAAATGAAACCAATACCTGGGGGAGATAATGCCTCAGACTGAGCCTCCTGAGATGACGAAAACAAATACAGGTACTTAGCCTTCATTTCTTCTTCAGCTTCCCAAGTCATTTCTTCAATATTATTATTTCTCCACAGAACTTTAACGGAAGCCACATCCTTGGTTCGCAATCGGTGAACTTGTCTATCCAATATAGCCACAGGAATCTCCTCATATGATAATTGCTCAGTCACCTGGATACCATCTACCGGTACAATTCTCGAAGGATCTTCTATACGCTTATGGAGCATAGACACATGGAATACTGGGTGTCCAGACTCCAACTCTGAAGGTAGTTCTAACTCATATGCTACTTTACCCACTATACGAATGATTCTATATGGCCCAATGTATCAAGGGCTCAACTTACCCTTCTTGACAAATCTCATCACTCCCTTCATAGGTGAGATCTTCAGGAAAATCCAATCTCCTACCTCGAACTCTAGCTTGCGTCGCCGATTATCAGCATAGGATTTCTATCGACTCTGCGCCAGCTAGTAATCTTTCTTGAACGACTTTCACTTTGTCAACTGCTTGCTGTTAAGTCTGGGCCTACTAGCTAATTTTCTCCAACATCAAACCATCCTATAAGTGATCTACATCTCCGCCCATATAAAGCCTCGTAAGGATCCATCTGAATGCTAGAATGGTAATTGTTATTATATGCAAACTCAATGAGAGGAAAATGATCATCCCAGCTACCTCGGAAGTCAATCGCACAAGCTCTCAGCATGTCCTCAAGTGTCTGTATAGTACGCTCCGCTTGTCTATCTGTCTGTGGATGAAATGCAGTACTAAGACTCACCTGAGTCCTCAGTCCATTCTGAAAAGATTTCCAGAAGTTAGTTGTGAATTGCGCCCCTCTATCTGAAATAATGGCTGTAGGAACACCGTGAGGTCGTACAATCTCTCTAAGATAAAGCTTCGCATAATCTTCAGCTGAATAAGTAGTTCTGACAGGCAAGAAGTCAGCTAATTTTGTAAGCCTATCAAGTATGACCCATATTGAATCATACTTCCACGGAGTACGGGGCAAACCTGTAATGAAATCCATATTGATTACCTCCCATTTCCAAGTCGGAATCTCCATAGCCTGTAATAAACCTCCGGGCTTCTGGTGCTCTATCTTGACATGCTGACAATTCGGACCCTGAGCGACAAATTCTCCTATGTCTCCACATCTTCAAGGCATGGATCACTACAGCTAACTCAAGATCATGAGTTGGATAATTCTTCTCGTACTTCTTCAGCTATCTAGAAGCATAGGCAACAACCTTACCGTGTGGCATTAATACACAACCTAATCCAATACCTGAGCATCACAATATATCACATAGCCATACATAACCTAATCCAATACCTGAAGCATCACAATATATCACATAGCCATCTGTCCCCTCTCGAAGAGTCAAGACGGGTGCTGAGGTCAACTTGTCCTTCAACATCTGAAAACCCTGCTCACATGCATCCGTCCACTGGAACTTAGCTGATTTCTGAGTCAGCTTGGTCAATGGGGCTGAAAGAGAAGAAAATCTTTCCATGAACCTTCTATAATATCCTACTAGACTCGAGAAACTACGTATCTCTGTTGGTGTTGTGGGCCTTGGCCAATTCTTCACAGCTTCAATCTTTTGAGTATCCACCCTAATGCCATCATCTAATATTATGTGACCAAGAAAAGCCACAGAGTTCAGCCACAACTCACACTTAGAAAACTTCGCATATAACTCTCTATCTCGAAGAACTCTAAGCACTGCATGTAGATGATTTGCATGATCAGCCTCTGACGGTGAATAAACCAGAATATCATCTATAAACACGATCATGAACAGATCCACGAAGGGTCTGAACATACGATTCATCAAGTCCATGAATACAATTGGAGCATTAGTTAACCCGAATGACATGACACGGAACTCATAGTGCCTATATCTAGTCATGAATGCCGTCTTTGGAGTATCTTCCTTTTTCACCCTAACCTGATGATATCCCGATCTCAAATCTATCTTCGAAAAATATTTAGCACCCTGCAGCTGGTCAAATAGATCATCAATCCTCGGAAGCGGATACTTATTCTTTACAGTCACTTTATTCAATTGCCGATAATTAGTACACATTCGCAAAGATCCATCTTTCTTTCTTACAAATTATACCGGTGCTCCCCACGGTAATATACTGGGCCTAATAAAGCCCTTCTCGAGTAAATCCCTCAGTTGCTCCTTCAATTCTTTCAACTCCGCAGGTGTCATTCTATAAGGAGGAATAGATATCGGCTGAGTATTTGGCAATAGATCAATAGTAAAATCAATTTCCCGTTCCGGCGGAATGCCTGGAAGCTCATCTGGAAATTCATTAACCATAGGAACAGATTGAAAGGTCGGTGACTATGCTTGCCCATTCTGGACCCGAACTAGGTGAAAAATATATCCTTTCCTGATGATCTTTCTTGCCTTAAGGTAAGAAATAAACCTACCCCTCGGCGAAGCAGCATTACCCTTCCACTCTAGGACTGGCTCGTCAGGAAACTGAAATCGAACTATCTTTGTTCTACAACAACATTAGCATACCAGGAGGCCAACCAATCCATGCCCATAATAACATCAAAATCAACCATGTTTAGCTCAATCAAATCTGCTAGGGTATGACGATTACAAACTATCACTATGTTATAGCCCGTATTTCGTACGTTCGGATATTGCGAGACAATGGTAAGAAGTTAAGGACAAGACTATGTTCTAAAATAGTTTTAATGTACGAGTTGTTAGGAATATTATTTATGGACATTGGTAGTATGGAGATATTGAGAAAGGTTAAGGGTGAAAAGAGAATTTTGCAAAATGGCCAATGAAAATAATGTGGAAGGCTAGGGGTAAAATGGTAATATTGAGAAAAGTTGAGGGGCAAAATGGTAATCTCACAAAAGGTTCATGAAAATTCTAAAAGGGCCATATTGGCCATGTGACAAAAAAAGAAAAAAAAAGAAGAAGAGAAGATGACACAACAAGTCATCTTTGTTGAATTTCAAAAAATTTCAAGAAAAAGAGAGGAAAAATCTAGAGAAGTGGAGAGAGGGGCATGTGCCCCTCACATGCTTGTATAATTATATATATACACATAAGTTCATCTTTAATGCAAGACATGGAGAGAAAGCAAGAAAAAAAAAAGAGGAGAGGGAGAAGAACATCAAGGGCCATTCGGCCCTACTTGAAAAAAAAAAAATGAACCTTGAGAAAAATTTTGCAAAAATTATTTTCCTACCAATTGAAGGGCCCTTAGCAAGGTGGAGTATTCATTGGAGTAAGAAAGTTTCATATTCTTGCAAGTTATAATTCTAGACAAGTGGGGAGGCAAGAAGGAAAGGTAAGAATCAATTTATTTTTATGTGTTATAAGTAATTATGTATGTTGTGGCATGTAAAGGTTGGTAAAACTCATGGAAGTGTGAAAAACATGCATGTGGCCGTGAGGTTAGTATGCTATGGTAATGGTGAACCAAGTATTTTAGTCGATATTTTGATTATTGTTGTTGCGAATTCTACGTTGACAATGAAAGTGTGAAGATTTTAGTTGAAGTTGTAGATGTTGGTTTGGCCGTGGGTGTGTGTTGATGTGTTGTGTAGGGAGGATGAATTAAATATATGTAGTAAGTTAGTTGTTGTTGAAATATATAGAAATGGATGATAATGCATGAAAGTTCATGGAAATATGTATGTAGTATGTTTGGATTGTTGTGTTATGGATAGTTGAACGTGTAATGGAGTGAAATGCATGAAAGAATGATGTTGATGTTGTGGCCGTGAATATGGGCTGATTTAGAAGGTAATGTGATTTTAATATAGCTTCTTGAATTTATGGAAATAATGTTGTAAATGTGTGGATTGTCGACGTAGTTTATGAGTTTTGAAGAAAAGAAATGTATCGTTGATGTTTTCTTACACTTAGAAGATTTCGGGTTTCATGGCATAGTGTTTGGGTTGCTTTGAATGTTGTATGAATTGCTTGGAATGCTTCTAAATCGTATTTGAATGGCTTCGGAATAATATTTGAATGTACGATCATTGGTGTTAGTTTGAATGCATGAAGTTATTTGAACAAAGGGAATATTATCGAATTGTGGGAAAAGGGATTGCTAATGTTAGAATATGTTTGGAGATGCTATTGTTGGTTTTGTTGTTGATATTGTGGCCGAGTTCCATTCTCGGGTTGTTGTTGTTGAATTGGGCCGAGCCATGTTCGCGGGATGGTGTATTTACAGGGGAAATGCTGCCGAAATTTCGGCAGACAAAGTGTTATTTTAAAGAATCAACTCATAAATGCCCCTAACTAAGTTTGGTAAACATGACCAAATTGTAGATTTTGGCGGATTTGGAGCTTGAATTTGGAATAGCGGAAGGAGCGGGAAGAGGTATGTAAGGCTTTACTTTCCTTTCTTGGCATGTCTTAGACGTAATAGGTTTGGACACGGGCCTCGGGGACAATTCCTTTCCTAGAAATCCGAGATTGAAATTAACTACTATTCATTCAGTAGAATTGAATTAGAAATTGTGTGAAATGATGGAGAAACTTCCTAAACATCTAGAACTTGCACCAAGAGGACCCAATTACCCTAGGACTCTCACAAGTGACTTCATGAATTGTAATATACGTAAATTTTGTACGCCGCCTCATTTAACCCGAGGTGGGCCCATTGGTCCCAGATTTTTCTTCATTGTTCCGTTTATCAAACGATAAGTGTTGTAAACGTATTAATGGGAATGTTCCTATGATGGTAATGATAACGATGATGTAAGGAAGAGGATATGATTATGAGAAGTATGACAAAAATGATTCCATGACTAAGAGCCTTAAGTCAAGAATCCAACGAGAGCATGAAAGTGTTAAACTTGTCCTTGATCTCTAATTCTATTCTTTAGCTATGATATTATTTTCTAAAGATTTCAAAGCATACAATTAATGTATATGATGTCCATGATTTCATTCCATGTTCTCTTTTAATATTATCTTCCATTGATAGTCTCGCCTTATTATTAGTTCCTCCGAGGTGAGATAAAGCGCCCATGGTTATTCCATAACATAATCGGAGGGTCTCGACCTTACGTCACTCCGATGAAGTTATAGCTTTTGATTGGGCTCCAATGCATGCTTATGATGGATGTTACACTGGCCTAGAAGGCCGGGCATGACCGCCACTACGGTGAGCGTAGTGGTCTGCATATAATTACACTGGCCTAGAGGGCCGGGCATGACCGCCACTACGGTGAGCGTAGTGGTCTGCATATAATTACACTGGGCCTATTGGCCGGGCACGACCCCCACTAGTGGCGCTGCGAGAAATTATCACCCCAGACGCGGGAGGCCCGGACGCGGGCTAATGATATTACGTGATTCAGTCAGATTATGAGATCATGCGATTCAGTCAGATTATGTACGTATATAAAGGTAACAGTAAGCATGCATGATTCTGCCTTAAGAGGCACTCACATGCACGACGGCTACTATACATGATATGTTCCGTATGTACAAAGATATTCTCATTTACATGACATGCTCTACATTTTATGCCATGTTCTTGTTCATGCCTTACATATTCAAGACAATGCTCGTCGACCCCCTCTTCTTCGGGGTCGCGTTTCATGCCGCGCGAGTACAACCGTACGGATGGCTGTGCTAGAAGACGTTTCAGCGAAGTTGGCAAACTCCATTTGTTCTGGAGTGTCGCCGAGTCAGTGAGCTAAGCCATGGTGTCTTGTTTGAAGTTAGAGACTTTGCAGACAGAGTCGTGGGTTTTGGGAGTCAGTTTGTATTATGATATGAGTTTTGTACAGCTATATATTTTAATTGATTTAAAAGCAACGAAAGAGTCTTATTATATATGAGTAATCTTATTAAGTATGTTTGCTTTAAAGGTTCAAAAAAAAATTTTAGTGCGTGGTAAGAGTCAGCGGGTTCGCTCGGCTCCGGTTACGGGGTCGGGTGCCCATCGCACCCTGATCAAGATTAGGGTGTGACACACTACACAGCCTCGATATACTCGCCTAGCTATGACCGGATCACCAACTGGTGTAGACACCTCAAAAGGCTTAATCGACTCCGGCTCTATCCCAAACTTGCCAGCAACAAATGGAGTAACGTACGATAAGGTGGAACTTAGGTCAATCAGTGCATATACATCGTAGAAGGAGACTGATAATACACCCGTAACAATATCAGGAGACGTCTCACGATCCTGTCTACCAGCTAATGCACAAATGCGGTTCTAAGGACCACTCGAAGCAGATGCTCCACTTCTTCCCCTACCACATCCTGCTGATGTTTTAGAACCTTGCCCTAAAGGGCGTACTGATGAAGAAGAACCAGCTATGTACCTCTGTAGGCTGAACGATACCTGCATCCCCTCTCGACGAACACTCCCTCATCACATGACCTGGCTGGCCACAAGCATAACAAGCATCTGATCCCAATCGACATAGTCCAGAGTGTAATCTACCACACTGGGTACACCGCGATACCGATGGTCTCATCTGACCTAACTCCAATTTATGCTGAGAACCTGAAGATTTAGAACTTTGACCCGCTCCGGAATAAGAAGACTGATCAAACCTGAGGGCCTGAAAACCGCAGAGGTGCACTCCCTGCTGAATGAAATGGATATCAGGAATGCTGCTGTCTCTGTCCTCCCCTGAACTCACCAACCATATCCAAATATCTAGCCCTCTTACCATGGCCCCGGTCACGCTCACGCTCTGTCCTCTGCTGACGCTTACGATCTTCCAGATTCTGTGCATATGCCTGTATACAGGAAATATCCATACCCGGCTGTAATCAATCAAATGTGGCCCTAGACCAGCCATGAAACGATGAACTCGATCCTCCATCTCAGCCACCATAGCTGGGGCATATCTAGCCAATGAATCAAAATATACACTGTACTCCTGAACACTCATACTGCCCTGCTGAATATGTAAGAATCGATCTGCCTGAGCCCGCCGAACCTCTGGCTGTAAATAATGACGAATGAAGGCGTCTGAAAACTCTCACCAAATGGCTAGAGGGGCATTCTCTCCCCTAGATAGCTCCCATGTCTGATACCACTGCACTGCAATATCACAGAGCCTATAAGAAGCCAACTCCACTGACTCGACCTCATCAGCGCGCATAATCCTCAAAGTCCTCTGTATACTATCAATAAAGTCCTGAGGATCCATATTTTGCCTCAACACGGAGAACTCTGGAGGATCTAACCCGAGGAAAGTCTTAGCCCTCGCACTACTAGCGCGATCTGCTTGATCAACACCAACTCCCTAACGCTGGACATGAGCGGCTACCAATCTGGTCAATAACTGTATAGCATCTCACATATCCTAACTAGGTGCATCTGGTTGAGGAACTGAGGGCACTGGAGCAGGTTCTGGAGGCGGGGTATGTCACACCCCGACCTTACTAGGGTGTGATGGGCACCCGACCCCATATTCGGAGCCGAGCGAACCCGCTGATTCTTATTGCACATATGAACTACACCGTTTTTTTTTTTTTTTTTTTTTTTTGACTAGCATTAACATAAATAGCACAACTATGAACATAGGCTAATAAGCTTTGCGATCATACTATACAGCGACGGGGACAATCAGGAGTACAAATAGCTACTGTACATATCTGTCTACGAGCCTCTAAACATTGTACGTATATACATACGAAGGGAGACGAGTGCTGTCGTGCCCGAATATACATATACACAAAATAGTACCAAAGAAGTGAGGCTCGAACAACCGGAGCGCCGCGTGCCGTGGTGAGGCCTCTAGGAACCAAAACCGTCTGTCTGCTGACCTGCGCGGCATGAAACGCAGCGTCCACAAGAAGGGACGTCAGTACAAATAGTGTACCGAGTATGTAAGGCATGAAAACATCATCAAGAACGTAAAGTAAGAAATGCAACACTATGAGGTCATAGATCATATAGAGAGATAAGAGAGTAACTTCGTATATGTAAGGGCCCCTTGGCCGTATACTCACGCATGCTTATCTTTTCCTTTCATATACGTACATAATCTGGCCCGAAGCACCTAACGCATTAGCCCGCGTCCGGCCTCCCGAGTCCGGGGTAACTTTAGCCGATGCGGGATTAGCTCGAACCAATGCGGGATTAGCCTAGACCAATACGGGATTAGCCTAAGACAAGCCTTACGCTTATCTCCCACTTTGGGACTCGAGCGTTCTTCTTCCGAGGTTTGCCCCGCCATCGGGGTTTGCCCCACCATTGGGTTTGCTCCACCATCCACTCTACTGTGCCTCACTTTAAAGGAACATTTATAAGGCGAGACTATCCGCGGAATATAACATTAAAAGAAAACAGGGAGTGAAATCATGGACATCATATATGTGTTAACTCGTGCTTTGAAATCTTTAGAATATAGTTTCATAACTAAAGAATAGAATTAAAGATCAAGAACTAGTTTAACATTTTCATGCACTCGTTAGACTCTTGACTTAAGGCTCTTAGTCATGGAATCCTTCTTTTCATACTTGCCATAGCCATGTTCTTTCCTTTACATCGTCGTTATCATTATCGTCGTAGAAGTATTCTCATTAAAGTAGTTACAACACTTATCGTTTAATAAACAAGGCACTAAAGAAAATCCGGGCACAGTGGGCCCACCTCGAGTCAAATGAGGTGGCGTACACAACTTACATATAATACGTGTCGTGACGTTACTTATGAAAGTCTTAGGGTAATCGGTCTTATCCTTGCAAGTTCTAGGACATTTAGACATTTCTTTCACAATTCATGCACTTTTGGTTCAATCTTACTGAATGAATAGTAACTATTTTCAATCTCGGATTTCTAGGAAAGGGATTGTCCCCGAGGTACGTATTCCAGCCTACTACATCTAAGACATGCCAAGAAAGGAAGGGGAAACCTTACATACCTCTTTTCCGCTCCTTTTGCTATTCCAACTTCAAGCTGCAAATCCGCCAAAATCTACAAATTGGTCATGTTTACCAAATATGATTAGTGCCTTTAGAATTGAAATCTTAAAATGACAATTGGCTACCGAAATTTCGGCAGTACTTCCGCTGTAAATACTCCATCCCACCAAGTCCGACTTGGCCAATTTCAACCAACGACAATCCGGAAATTCAACCCGGCCAAACTAACAACACTATAACAACAACCATACCAACAATCTCCATATTCAATTCAAGTTACATTACAACAACTCAATCAATATGCTACTTTCTTCAAAACCTTCCAACTCCAATGAAAACAATAATAATCTTATAATACATATTCCAACAACACCATACTAATATCATTGTCTTTCATTCATGTAAAAACATAATATTCAATTTTCATAAACTTCTCAACCACAAGCCTCCAACTATTATAATTTCTCCAGATCATTAAGCTTTTCATTCGCAATATAGAATCCACACACATCAACAATCCATTCTTTCAAATAAAATTGACTCATTTTCCTTTATTCCATACCACAACTACACGGCCAACATCATACATACACAACTACAACTTCTCCAAAATCATTCAACTTCCATTACTAACATAACATTTACAACAACAACCAAACATTAAATGAGGTAATTTAGCACATAATTTCTACACACACATACACACATGCACGCGCCTCTCCCATACTCTTTCTCTCCATAAATTTCACTCATTTTACACACTACATCATGCACAACATCCATAACATATAAGAAAAGATGAATTCTTACCTTCTTGCTTCAACTCTTCACTTAGCTATATTTTTGTAGCTTGCAAGAATATAAGTTTTTCTTGCTCCAAAACCCCTTCACCTTGCTAATCACCCTTCAAAGAATTGTTTGGCTATGAAGAACAAGTTGGGAACTCTCTCTTCTCTTTCTTTTTCTTTTTTTCTCCTTCGGTTTCTTTCTCTTCCTCAAGGCCGAATGGCCATTTTTTTTCCTTTCTTTTTCTTGTTCTCTTCCCTCTTGAAATTTCTAGAGACTTTTTAATAATAAAGATGACTTCCTATGTATAAATATATAAGTCTTCCACCAATTTTTCATATTTATAAATGGTCCCTCAATTTAGTCACATGCCTCCTTTCTTCCCCTCTCTAGAAAATTCATCCATTTTCTTGGATTTTCTTAAAATAAATAAAGAAGACCTAATGTCTTCCTTTGTAAGATTTAGTCCACATGTCCTCATAATTTGTAATTAGCCCCCACTAATTAATAGAAATGTGGACATATGCTACACATGCCACACGGCCAACTTGGAACTTTCCGAAATTTTTTTCTTGAACACTTGTAAAATTACCATTTTACCCTTAGACTCTCTTAATAATTCCGCTTCTAAATTCTTCGTAAGCAACTCATATGCCAAGCAAAACAAAATAAGGCCTTGCTTGTTGTCCTCCCGCGATTGTCTTGAATTATCTGATTGCACAAAAATGCGGGATATAACATCCTCCCCCCCTTTAGAACATTCGTCCTCGAATGTTAAATTGGCCTCCTAATGTATTATAATGTTTCGGAGGTCTCCTTCGTAGGTAGTTCACATGTCGCTTGACATACTCATATATCACCGCATTAGGGCTTTCTAGCCTTAACTAGTGTAGGTTCGGCATCGGTCTTACCTTGTGACATCTATACTTATATTCTTCATCACGTCCTTTGAATTTCATTCTTTTAAAAAGTATTCTATGTATCACAACACGAAGTCTGCATTCTACGGTAATTAACGTATAAGATGTCATGTGCATATATATACATTTCCATCACTATTTTACTTGCAAGCACTTCCAAAAGCTAATCAAACTTTTGTTTTGTCCTAAGCTCGTCATGCTTTTTTCTGCTAGTTTAGTCTGCCCCAACCTATACGACTTCTACAATGGTTTCTGACCACTTTATACACTCTAATTTACCTTAGGCTACCTAATTTCACATTCGTCTCTTGTTCCCATATTTATGAAATTTTCCGCATACTTCCCAGGGGGTCACCCATCCTGAAATTACCCTCACTCTAGCACGCTTAACCTCGAAACCTTGGTGCATTTCAGTGCCTTAATATTAATATTCTTGCCTCCACTCTCCCGACTATCTTTATCACGTAATCCGGGGCGATATTGGTGTCTTGACAATTTTAACGCTCCCGTAACATATCTTTCTCTTTTAATTACTATTTTAGCCTCCGCGATCGCTAATATCTCCTTCTCCTATGTATATGGCTTATTTTCGTCCTAAATTTCCAAATTCCGAACATGCTCAACAATACAAGGAGCGGCATATGATGAGTAGAATCTAAACCAATTACACACATATATATATATAGAAATATGCCGAAAGTGTACCTATGGCCGCGTCTATCGAAATTCGGATCCCGCCGTCCCCGCTTAATATACATGCGGTGCGGAGGATTTCTTAACTAGGTGCCTCTCCTTTCCCCGCCACGGCTTTAAATCGGGAAGTCCGTCCGCAGAGGGCGCACAAATGAAAATGAACCGGCCCTTGACCTTGGGCCGGCCGACCCTTACCACTACCACCCGAGAGGACACTCACGCATCTTGTGCCCGATTTGTCCGCATGCATAACAAGCATTTTCACGGACCGAGGTGAAATTTCCCACAGTTGTTGCATCGTGGAATTGATGACTTTTTAGGAACTCAATTGACGGGGAGCCCTCCCGACGGAGAACCCGAAACTCTCGAGTTTTGGCCTTGGAATATTGCTTTATGTCGCCCTTTTTATACTTTCATGCCGTGATAACCCCTAATAGCCTTTTTAGCGCACCCACTATCGTAATCACGTTCACTTTTCCGTGGCCATGTCTTTCTCCTCCAGTTCATTACATGGGCACGAATACGGCAATAGTCATTCCATCCCGGAGTGAAGTCGTCGACATTCCTTAAAATGGCCCCAACCCACTCACAAAACCGGTACGTGGTCTCCCATATCGCCATCATGGCCGGCATACCTCTAACGAGTTAAAGCGAAGACTATATTCCCGACGCTCATATTTTCTACGTTTAAGATTTAGAAACATATATATCGAGCTTCGTCGAACCTCCGCGGGTAAGAAATGTTGTAAAAATGCCCAAGATGAACTCCCACGCCAAACCGGGGGAGGCATTTGCTCCCTCGAAGCTATGGCTATTATACCCAAATAATCGCCACATCCCGTAACCTCCTATGAAGCCAATTCCACCGACTCGTATCCGAAGCATGTATGATCATCTCTCCTCTCTCTCTTCGATAAAATTGTTTGGTCTTCCTCCGGTTTCGATCCATAAAACTCTGGAGGTTTCAGAGTGATGAAATCGCGAGCCCTAGTGCTCACCGCCCGTCTAAATAGCATCTTGCCGCCGAACCCGTGCGGCAACTAGCCGGGTCAACCGGACATTGTCCCTCTACCATCCGCCGGCCCGAGCCGCCGGGCGGTGGAGCCGGGGGTGCCGGGGCCGAGGCCGGAACTCCTCCTCGCTTCCGCCGATACGGGGGAAGCATGAAAAGTCTGAGGAGGAGCCTCGTTATGAGACTCGCCTTCTTCTACCTCCGCCTGGCTCCCGTTCAACTCTTTTATCCACCGTCTTGCCCTTCTCGGCCTTATAGCTTTCTTCGTCACCGCATTACCGAAACCATAACGCAGGATTAAGAAAGAATATGGAATCTTCCGATAGCATAGCTCTATCGCACGATCTAGAATACAAAGAAGGTCATGTTTCCTAAATGCCTCACCTCCCCGTTATATGTGGCGCGCTACACACCCCTAAACAGACTCTACTGCGGACACGGCTCGTAGACAAACCCTAGACCGCCCGCTTCCGATACCACTTTGTCACACCCCCCCGACCTTGACTAGGGCCGGACGGGCACCGACCCCATATTCGTACCGAGCGAACCCGCCGATTCTTATTACACATATGAACTACACCGTTTTTTTTTTTTTTTTTTTTTACTAGCATTAACATAATATAGCGTCATTATGAACATGGACTAATTAGCTTGTTTTCATCTAATATACAACGGGGACAATGCCAAGTACAAATAGCTTTACCGTACATAAATCTGTCTACGAGCCTCTAAACATTGTACGTATATACATACGAAGGGCCGAGTGTCGTCGTGCCCGAATATACATATACACAAAATAGTACCAAAGAAGTAGGCTCCGAACAACCGGAGCGCAAATGGAGCGGGCGAGGCCTCTAAGAACCAAATCCGTCTCCGTCCGCCGACCTCGCGCGCATGAAACGCAATGTCCACAAGAAGGGACGTCGCACAAATAGTGTACCGAGTATGTAAGGCATGAAAACATCATCAAGAACGTAAAGTAAGAAATGCAACACTATGAGGTCATAGATCATATAGAGAGATAAGAGAGTAACCGTATATGTAAGGGCCCCTTGGCGGATACCACGCATGCTTATCTTTTCCTTTCATATACGTACATAACTGTCCGAAGCACATAACGCATTAGCCCGCGTCCGGCCTCCCGAGTCCGGGAACTTTAGCCGACGCGGATTAGCTTTGAACCAATGCGGATTAGCCTAGACCAATGCGGGATTAGCCTAAGACAAGCCTTACGCTTATCTCCCACTTTGGGACTCGCCGTTCTTGCCGAGGTTTGCCCCGCCATTGGGTTTGCCCCACCATTGGGTTTGCCCCACCATCGACTCTACGGTGCCTCACTTTAAAGGAACATTTATAAGGCGAGACTATCCGCGGAATATAACATTAAAGAAAACAAGTGAGTGAAATCATGGACTTCATATATATGTTAACTTGTGCTTTGAAATCTTTAGAATATAGTTTCATAACTAAGGAATAGAATTAAAGACCAAAAACTAGTTTAACATTTTCATGCACTCGTTAGACTCTTGACTTAAGGCTCTTAGTCATGGAATCCTTCTTGTCATACTTACCATAGCCATGTTCTTTCCTTTACATCGTCGTTATCATTATCGTCATAGAAGTATTCTCGTTAAAGTAGTTACAACACTTATCGTTTAATAAACAAGGCACTAAAGAAAATCCGGGAACAGTGGGCCCACCTCGAGTCAAATGAGGTGGCGTACACAACTTACATATAATACGTGTCGTGACGTTACTTATGAAAGTCTTAGGGTAATCGGGTCTTATCCTTGCAAGTTCTAGGACATTTAGACATTTCTTTCACAATTCATGCACTTTTGGTTCAATCTTCCGAATGAATAGTAACTATTTTCAATCTCGGATTTCTAGGAAAGGGATTGTCCCCGAGGTACGTATTCCAGCCTACTACATCTAAGACATGCCAAGAAAGGAAGGGGAAACCTTACATACCTCTTTCCGCTCCTTTTGCTATTCCAACTTCAAGCTGCAAATCCGCCAAAATCTACAAATTGGTCATGTTTACCAAATATGATTAGTGCCTTTAGAATTAAAATCTTAAAATGACACTTGGCTACCGAAATTTCGGCAGCACTTCCCCTGTAAATACTCCATCCCACCAAGTCCGACTTGGCCAATTTCAACCAACGACAATCCGGGAATTCAACCCGGCCAAACTAACAACACTATAACAACAACCATACCAACAATCTCCATATTCAATTCAAGTTACATTACAACAACTCAATCAATATGCTACTTTCTTCAAAACCTTCCAACTCTAATGAAAACAATAATAATCTTATAATACATATTCCAACAACACCATACTAATATCATTGTCTTTCATTCATGTAAAAACATAATATTCAATTTTCATAAACTTCAACCACAAGCCTCCAACTATTATAATTTCTCTAGATCATTAAGCTTTTCATTCGCAATATAGAATCCACACACATCAACAATCCATTCTTTCAAATAAAATTGACTCATTTTCCTTTATTCCATACCACAACTACACGGCCAACATCATACATACACAACTACAACTTCTCCAAAATCATTCAACTTCCATTACTAACATAACATTTACAACAACAACCAAACATTAAATGAGGTAATTTAGCACATAATTTCTACACACACATACACACATGCACGGCCTCTCCCCATACTCTTGCTCTCCATAAATTTCACTCATTTTACACACTACATCATGCACAACATCCATAACATATAAGAAAAGATGAATTCTTACCTTCTTGCTTCAACTCTTCACTTAGCTATATTTTTGTAGCTTGCAAGAATATAAGTTTTTCTTGCTCCAAAACCCCTTCACCTTGCTAATCACCCTTCAAAGAATTGTTTGGCTATGAAGAACAAGTTGGGAACTCTCTCTTCTCTTTCTTTTTTTTTTTTCTCCTTCGGTTTCTTTCTCTTCCTCAAGGCCGAATGGCCATTTTTTTTTCCTTTCTTTTTCTTGTTCTCTTCCCTCTTGAAATTTCTAGAGACTTTTTAATAATAAAGATGACTTCCTATGTATAAATATATAAGTCTTCCACCAATTTTTCATATTTATAAATGGTCCCTCAATTTAGTCACATGCCTCCTTTCTTCCCCTCTCTAGAAAATTCATCCATTTTCTTGGATTTTCTTAAAATAAATAAAGAAGACCTAATGTCTTCCTTTGTAAGATTTAGTCCACATGTCCTCATAATTTGTAATTAGCCCCCACTAATTAATAGAAATGTGGACATATGCTACACATGCCACACGGCCAACTTGGAACTTTCCGAAATTTTTTCTTGAACACTTGTAAAATTACCATTTTACCCTTAGACTCTCTTAATAATTCCGCTTCTAAATTCTTCGTAAGCAACTCATATGCCAAGCAAAACAAAATAAGGCCTTGCTTGTTGTCCTCCCGCGATTGTCTTGAATTATCTGATTGCACAAAAATGCGGGATATAACAGGGAATACGAAGTTTGAGATGGGCTCTCACTCTGAGACTCGACCTGAGCCCTGGTAGCTCGCTGAGTTTGGCTAGCAACCTCACCAGCCACTCCCTTGCCCTTCTGGGCGCTGTAGCTTTCTTGCGAGGCATCGCTGAAATCAGAACAAATTATTAGAAGGCAATTTCTTAACACACAGCTCTATCGCACGATCTAAGAAAGAAAGAATGACAATTTCCTAAATGTTCTGCAGCCTCCTGTTTATAAGTGTGGTGCACAACACACCTATAAACAAGACTCAACTAGACACGGTCTGTAGACAACCCTAGGACGGAACTGCTCTGATATCACTTCTGTCACGACCGAACCGATGAGTCGTGACAAGTATCTGATCTCTATTGATCAAGCACCCCTCTACTCGCACCTGAACATCACTGAATAACTGGGTGACCCATATGACTTATAACTGAACCATGCCGACCCATATAAGAACAACATCAAGAACTATCAACCATCTGTGCATATAGGCATGTATATATGTGTGGGAAAGAACAGTGCAAGCCGACTAGGCCGCTACCTATGTTGTACACAAAAGAATGGGAGCTGACAAGGCTACATCACGTACCAACTACACATAACTATCTACAGACCTCTAATTGAGCAGAAAGCTGTAGAAAGGCGGGACAGGGCCCCGCCATACCCATATATATACATATACATCTCAAAATGGCATACAAAATAGACTACAGCTCCGGATCAAGTGGAGCGCACTGACTGTCGCTGAGTGGAAGTCCTACTGAGCTGGACCGCCTGTCTGTCTACCTGAACCTATGGGCATGAACGCAGCCCCCGAGCAATAGGGGAGTCAGTACGAAAAATGTACCGAGTATGTAAGGCATAAGAACAACATAAACATAGAAATCACGAAGAATGTCTGAAACATAAAAGCTAAACTCAATATCTGAAAGTGCCTCTGCGGCGGATGCTATGCATGCTCTTTTTAAAAAAAAACATCTTATACATACGTGTATATATATAGTATACTGCCCGGCCATATAGGCGTGCTGTTATCATCATCTCATACTTCCCGGCCATATAGGTACGGTGTTATCATCATCTCATACTGCCCAGCCATATAGGGCGGTGTTATCATCATCTCATACTGCCCGGCCATATAGGCGCGGTGTAAGAAAATAGCTGTACATATATATAAACGCATGAAAGACTCGGAATAGGATACTCTGAACTACTCTGAGCAACATAAGATTTCTGGAAGCCATAGATATAAGACATAAGAGGTCAAGGATAAGCTAAATCATATACCATCTAGGAGTAGAGTCTTTAGAACTCGCTTGCTTATTCTTTTCATTCATAAGATAAGAATCATGCCAAAAAGAATAGAAGGAACAGCCTTAACATACCTTGAGGCGTATCTAGTCGTCCAACATCTACATCCCGAACTCGTAAGTCTACAATCAAGGTAACATATGCCACCATTAGATCATTTACCTTACTTACTAACCAATTTAAGTATGAAAAGAGCTTAACGTATTGTGGACAACATCTCTCTTGTAAACTTAACAATCCTTCAACTTCCAATTCAATTCAACATCAACAACAATATCAATACTTACATACCAAAATATAATCAAATCTATCCCAAATCATCGCTCAAAACAGCTCTTAACCCTAACTTTACCCTCATCCAACTTACCACTTCCTTAACTATATTTCCTTTACTTAAAAACCACTAAAACTCTTGATAATTAACTCAAACACAAAGGTAGGAATCATATACATACCTTGAGGGGTCTAGGATTCCAAGAATCAAACTTCAACTCCAATTCCAAAGCTTAACAACTTCAATAAAACCCTAAGAACAACCTTCTTCTTCACTAGCTCGGGTTTTAGGGGGCTCGGATCTTGCTAGAATTCCTCCAATATGATGGAAAATGTTGAGGGTAAATATTTTAGGGCTTTCTCTGATTTGGGACTGAGAAAATAAGAAATAATGTCGCGGGACTAGATATATATAGATGGATCAAGAAGGTTCCAGCGGTGCGAGTCGACGAGCAGGGTCGACGACTCGTCGATGTGCTCCGTCGACCTGCCACCTAAAAGTTCAGAGGCGACATCTTGTTGACGGCGACCAACGATGGCTCATCGACGTGCCGACGGCCTGTCAATGGCGACTGGTTTCTGCAGACTTTCCTGAGTCGTTCCAACTTGCGTCAATTCGATTCGGTTAACTTCTAATCCTATCGTATCGCAAAGAACGCATACTTATACTTTGGTACACGCAAGGTAAGGCACTTATTATCTCAAAAGTTCTGGTATGGATCTCCATTGTTATATCCCGTATTTTGTACATTGGGATAATCCGAGCTAACTGTGATAAGTTAAGGACAAGACTATTCCGGGGTACGAGGTAGAGACTTGTGACCTCCGATATTATTTTAAGGCATAAGTTGCTTATGATTTTATTGGCATGAAATATTAAGAAAAATTTGGGGTTAAAAGTGAATATTGGAAAGTTATTAATTCATGACACCAAAGGGCCAAGTGGCCGTGCAATATGGGTGTGGGCCATGGTCTACATGGATGCATAATATATGTAGTTAAAAGATGACAAATTAATCATCTTCATCATATTCACCCCTTAAGAAGCTTGGATAACCTTGGAGAAAAATAAGAGAAGCCATTCGGCCATGGCAATAGCCGAACAAGGTCCATGAAGAAGTGATCAAAAAATATTCTCTTCTAGCAATTCAACCAATTGGAAGGTCCTCTATAACGTGGAGTGGTCATTGGGGCAAGCAAACCATTCATTTTTGCAATCACAAACTCTAGCCAAGTTGAAGAACTAAGTGGAAAAGGTAAGGATTAATCTTCTTTTACATGTGTTATGGATGGTTTGTACATGTTGTGGTGTGTAGAAATGAATGAAATTCATGAAATTATGAGGTTGATGTTGTAGCCGAATAGGGGTTGTTTTGGGTAGGGCATGGTGAATTGATTTTACTTAGTATTTTGGTTGTTGTGTTGTGGATTCTATGATGCAAATGAAGGTTTAATGATTCAAGTTGAAGTTATAATCGTTTGTGCGCTGTTTTAGAAGCCAATGTGATTCTAATATAGTTTCTTGAATTTATGAGAATGATGTTGTTAACGTGTGGATTGTTGGTGTAGTTCATGAATTTGGAAGAAAGAAATGTGTTGTTGTTGTTCCTATTGGAGTTTGGAAGATTTCGGGTGGCATTGTATATTGGTTGGGTTGTTTTGAATATTGTGCGGATTGTTTAAAGTGTTCTTGAGTCTTGTTTGAATGGTTTCGGATTAATACTTGAATGTGTGAGCATTGATGTTGGATTGAATGTAAATGGAATGTTGTCGAATTATGTAAAAAGAGTTACTAACGTTAGAATGCGTTTTGAATTGATTGTTGATGTTGCTAATATGATTATTGGTATTGTTGTTGATGATTTGGCCGAGTTGAATTCTCGGGGTTGTTGAATTTATAGGGAACCGCTGCCCAAATTTACGTAGATAAAGTGCTAGTTTGGGATGGAATCCCTAAGTATCTATAGCTAATGTTTGGTATATAATGACGTTGTAGTAGATCTTGGGAAGCCCGAGACTTAAGTTCGGATTAGCTTAGGAAGCGGACGAGGTATGTAAAGCTTACCCTTCTTTCTTTTGGCATGTCTTAGATGTAAGTAAGATACGGTACGAGCCTTGGGGTAACTCCATTCTTAAGATCCGAGCATGTATACGATTCTTATTCACTTCTTGATGATAGCATTCTTAATATAGTCATATTATGGTTCTTATGTCTTTTGTATGATTGGTTATTAAATGTTGCATAAAGAGTTTTGTTCCGAAAAGATTCTATGTCGGATAAGGTCCCTAACTTTCATAGAAGGGCTCGGATCGCTTCGATATGTTCGTAGAAGGTTCTATAACGTATAATGTCCCTAACTTTCATATACGGTCTCGGATTGCTAAGACATGTTCGTAGAGGATTCCATAATGAATAATGACGTAACTTTCCTAGGCGGGCTCGGATTGGCTTGATACATGTTTATGATCCATGAGACGTTATGTGACATATTTCGTAGTGATATTTCAAGAGTCCTAAGTGTGACTATTATTCGGATACTCGAGCGTTGATTTGTCTACTTATCTATTGAGTCTGGATTGATGATTTGTATGCATGTGGCTTCTCACTACTCTGTTCGTGCAAGCCTCAATATGTCTTTCACCAAGTCCCGGGCCGCGTAAATGTGCACAGTTCACTGCATTGTTCACCGAGTCCCTCACTAGAGGGCCCGGTACGGTACATATGTGATGATATGATGATGGCGCCAGCCCACAGGATGGGCCGAGTATGATATACATGATGGAGACATGATCTCATTCACCGAGTCCCTCACTAGAGGGCCGGGTACGGTATATATATGATTACTTCACCGAGTCCCTCACTAGAGGGCCGGGTACGGTATATATATGATTACTTCACCGAGTCCCTCACTAGAGGGCCGGGTACGGTATATATATATATATGATGACATGATGGTATGATGACATGATGATATGATGATCTTATTTACCGAGTCCCTCACTAGAGGGCCGGGACACGATATATATGCATATGTACATGATGATTATTCACTTATGGCTCTAAGTCCCATGATGAACTGGATATGATATCGATACGCATGATTTATGTTTCAGAGGCAAGCCTTATGATTTTCTATGCTCCTGATTTCAGTATGATCCTGTTCTTGTATTTCATGCTTTACATGCTCAGTACATATTCCGTACTGACCCCCTTTCTTCGGGAGGCTGCGTTTCATGCCGCGCAGGTGTACACAGATGGGTAGAGGATGTTAGTAGAAGACGTTCCAGCTGGATTGGCGAGCTCCATTTCCTCCCGGAGTGCTGCCAAGTCATGAGTATCTATGTTACGGTATTTTGAGTTATGTTAGAGACTTTGCAGACAGAGTTACGTATATGACATGTCAGTCTTGTAAGCGGCTCTGTAAGCCGATGTATCATTATGCATTATGTTACAGATTTCATATATTTACAGATTTTTCTTGATTTGAGAAAGACGAAAAGCATGTTTTGGTAAAGTTTACATTATGCATTCATTTCATGATTTAGGGGCCCAGTATGATTATGAGTATCGCGAGAATCAGCGGGTTCGCTCGGCCCTAAGTAAGGGTCGGGTGCCCATCATGCCCTATCGGAAGTTGGGGTGTGACAAATTAGTATCAGAGCAGTTCGTCCTAGGGATTGTCGCAAAGTCGTGTCCGGTAGAGTCCTGTTTATGGTGTGAAGCGCGCCACATTTATAAACGAGGAGGCTACGGGGCATCTAGGGTGGTTACTCTTCTTTCACATACGAGATCGTGCCATAGAGCCAAGTCATAGGGAATGAGATTCCTTATACTAACCTTTGATTTCAGCAGAAGAATGGCATTGACAGGAGGAAATGACTAGCGATATTGGAAGTTACAAAGCACGCAGGTAAGTAAAGGTATGAAAGATATATGTCGGGTAAGATATTGAAGTACGATTGAAATACAAGTTGAAGATTAAAAGGGAAAGTAAACAAGAAAGTGTAACAGATGCAGATTGAGTTGAACAAGAATATACGAGGTAAGTCCATCATTTCCGTACTGCTGTTGATATTGGGAGCCCTGTGTGGCTGTGATATGATATGATATACATATATACATATGTTGGCCCTGTGAGGCATTGTTGGTATTTCCTGCGTGCAGGTTTTGAGATAGTAACAATTACGGAGGGAAACTACGCAAAATTTTCCTAGAAGTAAAGAGAGCATGAGATATAGGTTTGCAATATGTCTTGAAAGGTCGTGCCAGTAGTAATGATAAGATTTGACTAAGCTACGAGTACGGCTAACATCGAGAAAGAAGTTAATTGTTGAATTGAGGATAAAAATAATTAGAAGGTCGATATCGATATGGTAAAAGAATTTGGAGAGGGCTTGTAATCCTAAGAGATGATTTAGAAAAGGGCTGGTAAACCTTGATAGAGAGCTATATTAAGGTACCAACTGAATTGATAAGCAGGGATGAATTATAACGAGCTTATAGTTAAAGAAGTAATAGTATGATTAAGACAAGAGTATAGGGGAAAAGAATGGTGATGGATATGAATGTATTGATAAGACAGCTTGTGAGATATTAAGAATAAAGTTGATCAGAAAGGGTAAAGGGTTAAGAAGTGTTACATTACAGGATTGATTACGAATAAGATATAATGAGGATTGTTATGAAAATAAGTAAAGCCTAGTGAGAAAGTGGCCAAAGCTATGATGTGATCTATGTAGCTAGGATATAAAGGCAAGTGTGAAACGAAAAAGCGAGCTATAGAACGAATAAGGAAGGCTTATCAAGTTCTGTAGGGAAAGTTTGGAATAAGGGTTATGTAATAACGGAAATGATAGTGAGCATAAGAAAAGAAAGGGTAATTGGAAGAAGGAAATAAGAAGAAAGCGAGATAACAGTGTATTAATAGACCATGACATGGGTAGCCAAGGACGCGAGTACTAAAAGTGACGGGATTGTGAAAGACTCGGTTACAGAAAGGATGAGGAACGAGGTAAAATGAGAGTAGAAATCCAAAGGCTGATAACTAGGTATTTATGAATAACGACGATCAAGGTGTATTCCTCACCATTAGGAATCTGGAAGTCTAGGACGGAAAGTAGTCGTATCCATAGGTGAAAGGTGAATATTGAGGATTGAAAAGGGCTAAAATAGTAATTGTGGAGTCAGAAGAGTAAGAGACCCTTTCTAATTCGGAGGGAGATGTGTTATGAGAACGTTTCGAAATCTGTTAAGACTTCAACTTACTCCAGATTATGTGACGAAGGTCATACGGTGAGATGGACGCGATCATACTAGCATTAACGCACCGGATTTTAATAGAGTTTCAAGGTTAAGCGTGCTGGAGTGAGAGAAATTTTTAGGATGGGTGACCCCCTGGGAAGTATTCAGAAAGTCTTACAAATTCAGACATAAGAAGCAAATGAGAAGCTAGAGTAGCGTAAGGGAAATTAGAGTATGCGGCGTGGGCAGAAACCCTAAGAGGTCGCGTAGGACGAGGTGGATTAGACCGGTAAAGAGAAAGAAGGTGCACCACAGCTCTAGAAGCAGGGTAAGTTGAATGGCGTTTGGGAATATTTTGTAAGAGAGATAGTAGAAATTATATATGTATATAGGTATGCACCTGATATCTCATACATGGCTATATCAGCGGATATGTGTATTCCGGCAACCAACGTTGCGGTATATGGAAGGCATTAATCGGACAGGGTAACGAAGTTCAAGTAAAAAGAAAAATAAAGGGCACGAATGTTCTTGTCACACCCTTAATCCGATAGGGTGTGATGGGCACCCGACCCTTACGTAGGGCCGAGCGAACCCGCAGACTTCCGTAATACTCATACTGGGCCCGCAAAACATAACATAAGCACGTTACGAAAAAAAAAATTTGAAAACAAACATGCCTTTCATCATTTTTTTTTAAATCAAATAAAGCTAGCATCGTATGAAATCTGTAAACATATGAGGTTCATAACATCATAACCTATCATATGAGCTGACATTAACCGGTGTGGAATTGGCCTAAACCAATGTGGGATTTGCCTAAACCAAAGGTGGAATTTGCCTCACCACTGGGTTTGCCCCACCATTAGGTTTGCCCCACCACCGACTCCGATTCTAACTGATCGTATTCCAGAATACATACATATAACATATAATCATACTCGGGGGTCGGAAAGGTAGTCACAAATTAGTATCAGAGTAGTTCGTCCTAGGGGTTGTCTGCAAAGTCGTGTCCAATAGAGTCTTGTTTATGGTGTGTAGCGCGCCACACTTATAAACAGGAGGCTACGGGGCATCTAGGGTGGTTACTCTTCTTTCACATCTGAGATCGTGCCATAGAGCCAAGTCATAGGAGATGGGACTCCTTACCTAATTTGTGATTGCGAGTGAAGAATGACAACGATAGAAGAAAGTGATTGATGATGTTGGAAGCCACAAAGTACGCAGTAAGTAAAGGTATGAAAGATATATGTTGGCAAAGATATTGAACTTACGATTGAAATACAAGTTGAAGACTAAAGGGGAAAAGTAAACAAGAAAGTGTAACGAGTGCCGTTTGAGTTGGGCATACGAGGTATGTTTATCATTTGTGTACTTCTTTTTGATGATATTGAGAGCCCTGTGTGTGTTTGTGATATGATATGATATATGTACATATGTTGGCCCCGTGAGGCATTGTTGGTATTTTACGTATACGAGTTTTGAGATAGTAAGGAATATAGAGGAAACTCTCCGAAATTTTCCCGAAATAAAGAGAAAATGAGATGTAGGTTTGTAACGCGACCTAAAGGCCGTGTCCACCGTAATGGTAAGATTTGAGTAAGTTGCGAGAACGGCCGACATCGAGAAAGAAGTTAATTACTAAATTAAGGATAAGAATAATTAGAAGGTCGATATCGACAGGATAAAAGAAATTGGAAAAGGGCTTGTGGCACTAAGAAATGATAATCTTGATGAAGTGTTATTTGGATAAGCAAGAATGAATTATGACGAGTTATAGTTAAAAGAAGTAATAGTATGATTAAGACAAGAGTGCAGAGGAAAAGAAATGTGACGGATATGAACGTATGGATAAGACCGCTGGTGAAACGTCAAGGATAAAATTGGCTAGAAAAGGAAATAAGAGGAAAGCGAGATAACGGTGTAGTAATAGCCCATGACATGTGCACCAAGGATACAAGTACTATAAGTGACGGGACGGTGAAAGACTCGGCTATAGAAAGGATGAGGAACGAGATAGAATGAGAACATTCCGGGATCCGTTAAGACTTTGACTTATTTCAGATTATGTGATAAAGATCATACGGTGAAGTGGACGCGATCCTACTAGCATTAAAGCATCGTATTCCATCGAAGTTTCAAAGTTAAGCGTGCTGGAGTGAGAGCAATTTTAGGATGGGTGACCCCCCTGGGAAGTTTTCTGAAAGTTCTACAAATTCAGACGTAAGAAGCAAATGGGAAATTAGAGTAACCTAAGGAAAAATTAGAGTCTGCAGAGTGGGCAGGAACCCTAAGAGGCCGCGTAGAACGGGGCGGATTAGACCGGTGAAAAGAAAGAAAGTGCACCACAGTTTTAGAACTAGGGTGAGTTTGAGTAGCGTTTGGAAATATTTTGCAAACGAAATGCTAGTAACTATGTATATATAGAGGTGTGTATGTGACATTCCGTACGTGACCAAATCAGTGTATTCCGGCGACCAACGTGGCAGTATGTGGGAGACACGAATCGGACAGGATAACAAAGTTCAAGTGTGAAAAGGAAAAACAAACTATAGAACAAATAAGGAGGGGTTTGAGTTAAAGATTAAGAGACGACACGAGATAATGTGCCTAGAATACCACAAGTTGAGTAAAGGGAATTACAAGAAGGAAAAGTTTAAATCGAGATCCTTAAGACCCCATACGACTAGTTGAACATTCGAGGACGAATGTTCTAAAGGGGGAAAGGATGTTATACTCCGTACTTTGTACGTTGGAATATTCTAAGTCGGTTGCGACAAGTTAAGGATAAGGTGGTAATTTTTTTCCGATTTTGTTAAAAGTGCATAAGTTGCATATTCATCTTTTATTGGTATGGAGTATTAAGGGTAAAATTGGAATAAGGAAATTTGGGGTCAAAAGTGAATTATGAAAAGTTAAGCATTTCATGAGAATTTGGGGCTAGAAGTGAAATTTTGGAAAAAGAATATTTCATGAAAATGGCCACATGTGGCCATGTGTGAGATGTGGGCCATAGGGCCACTTGTGCAAATTATATATGATGAAAAAGATGACAAGGTAAGACAAATTATTCATCTTTTATTACTTAAGAAAAGTCTAGAAAATTGGAGAAAAAAAGAAGGAACTAGCAAGCCACACCCCTATATATATATATATATATATGGACATGTGATGGAAAAAGCAAGACAATTTATCATTTTCCACTCAAGAAAGTTCAAGAAACATGGAGGAAAAAAATGAAAGGCCATTCGGCCATGAAGGAGAAAAAGAGGAGACCAAAAATCTTCTCCAAAAAAATTATTTCTTCTAGGTTTCCTACTAATTGGAAGGTCCTAATCAACATGGAGTGGTTGTTGGA
Organism: Lycium ferocissimum; assembly: GCF_029784015.1. NCBI lineage: Eukaryota > Viridiplantae > Streptophyta > Magnoliopsida > Solanales > Solanaceae > Lycium > Lycium ferocissimum. The sequence goes on along the minus strand of NW_026713251.1, from coordinate 99,770 downwards.
GCAAACAAATCCTTGGTTCTTGCAAATCTCAACCCTAGCCAAGTTGAAGAACAAAGTGGAAAAAGGTGAGGTTTAATCTTCTTTACATGACTTGTGGATGATTTGTGTATGTTGTGAAGTGTGGAAATGAATGAAAATCATGAAAATAGGGATGTTGAAGTGTAGCCGTGTGTGTGTGTTTGGCCGTGTGTATGTAGAGTGGTGATGGAGTGATGGATTAATTGTATTCAACATGTTTGTGTGTTGTTGTAATGTGTAGAAAATGGATGAAATTCATGGAAATATGGAAGTTGGTATGTGGCCGTGCATATGTGTTATTTGTATAATATGATGAACTAATTTTATTTAGCATGATTTGGTTGTTGTTGCATGGATTCCATAATGAGAATGATGGTTTATAGATTTAAATGGAAGTTGGAATCGTTTGTAGGTTGTTGGAGAAGATAATGTAATTTTAATATAGTTCTTGTATTATTGTGGTTAATGTTGTTAATGTATGGAATGTTGGTATAGTTTGTGAATTTGGCGGAAAGAAATGTATTGTTGTTGTTCTTAGGGAAATTTGAAGTTTCGGGTGGAGTAGAGCATTAATTGGGTTGTTTGAAATATTGTGCGGATTGTTGGAAACGTTCTTGAATCGTGTTTGAATGGTTTTGGATTGGTATTTGAATATGCGATCGTTGATATTAGTTTGAATGTATGAAGTTGAATTGAATATGCATGAATGTTGTCGAATTATGTAGAAAGGAGTTATTAATGCGTTTGGAATTGCTTGTGGATATTGTTGATGTGGTTGTTGGTATTGTTGTTGGATATTTGGCCGAGTTGAATTCTCGGGGTGTTGAATTCTGAGGGGAGGTGCTTTGCAAATTTTTGTAAATAAAGTGCGAGTTTAAAATGGGATTCCGAGGTGCCTATGACTAATGTTTGGTGTCTAATGACGTGTTGTAGATTTTGAGAAGCCAAGACTTGAGTTTGGATTAGCTTAGGAAGCAACCAAGGTATGTAAAGCTTACCTTTCCTTCTTTTGGCATGTCTTAGATATGGCTAGGTTGCGATATCTTTGTGAGCTTCGGGGTAATTCTATTCTTAAAAATCCGAGCACGTTTATGAGTCGTATTTGCTTTCGATGTTGGCATCCTTATATGGTTAAGCTATGGTTTATACGTCTTTTGTATGACTAAGTTTCAAAAGTTGCATAAAAGTTGGTCTTTAAAAAAAAAAAAAAAGAGTTTTGTTCCTAAACAATTCCGAAAACTACGAACGTCCGTAACTTTCAAAAACAGAACCGGATGGCCTTGATATGCTCAAAAATGATTCCATGATGTATGACGACTATGTTTTCCATAGGCGGGCCCGGCTCGGGTCGACACCCGTTCGTGGGTCCCGCGACTTTCCATATGTACTTCTGACGATTTTCGAAAGGATATGATATGAATATTATTCCGATTTCAAGTACGATCAGTTTACTTATCTTTGAGTTTGTAATAATGATACGGTAACATATGATGACTATGATTTTCGCAGGCGGGCCCGGATGGGGCTGACGCTCGTCCGTGGGTCCCGCGATCTTCTTCTGTACAATTCTGATGGTTTTTGAAAGAATTCAATATGACTACCTTTCCGACCCCCGAGTATGATTATATGTTATATGTATGTATTCTGGAATACGATCAGTTAGAATCGGAGCCGGTGGTGGGGCAAACCCAATGGTGGGGCAAACCCAGTGGTGAGGCAAATTCCACACTGGTTTAGGCAAATCCCACATTGGTTTAGGCCAATCCCACACCGGTTAATGTCAGCTCATATGATAGGTTATGATGTTATGAACCTCATATGTTTACAGATTTCATACGATGCTAGCTTTATTTGATTTTTAAAAAAAAAAATGATGAAAGGCATGTTTGTTTTCAAAAAAAAAAAAAAATCGTAAAGTGCTTATGTTATGTTTTGCGGGCCCAGTATGAGTATTACGGAAGTCTGCGGGTTCGCTCGGCCCTAGGTAAGGGTCGGGTGCCCATCACACCCTATCGGATTAAGGGTGTGACAGTTACAAGGCAAGCTGATGCTGTTTTCACTACAGGTTAAGCTTGGAAAGTTCTAGTACAAGGATATTTGGAAAAGAAAGAAAGTGAGTAGATGGAAGGCAAGGGGATCAAAATGTCGGAATAAAAGTGTCGCCTAACTGAGATCGGAAATACGGACATAGGGCAAAGTATAATCGGATAATAATATAAGTACACCCTTAAGGGGGGAAGCGGGTGCGAGAGATGCAAGTGTAAGATGGAGACAATCGACACTACAATATATTGATACGGATGCTTGGGCTACAGGTAAGATTCCTTGATGAGACAAGTTAGTAGGATCTGGAAGCCAGCAATAAAGGGGTAGAAGTTAGGATGGTAATTGAGATAGTGCTGGGAATCATTTGTAAAGGCCGTGAACGATATGGCATTGGAAAGTGGGTGCCCATCATGCCCTATCGGAATATGTGAAGTAGAATGAACCAAGAGAAGGAAAGATCGTGACTAAGGTCGAGTATACTTTGTACAGGTCATACAAGGGTAGCTATGTTACCTATGAATATTTAGATGCTAGGGATGAGACCAAGCAAATACTTAATGAGAAAAGTTTGGATTCAGTAATAACAATATGGTTACGAAATTTTGGGTGCATTAAGGAAAGATGTAAAGATGGTTTAAGCTAAATTACCGAGATAGAGTTAGTACTGAGGACAAACAGGACATGGCTATGGTTGAACCAAAGACCGATCCCGACACCGGTTGTAAGATAGGAGAGGCGAAGACAAAATGAAACATAAGGATTAGTAAAGCCACTCTAAGGTATTTCTTGTGCTAATTGAGAACCTCCGCATATTCGTGTAAAGATTGCCACATAATGAGTGACCGGAAAGTTAAGAGCAAGATCTGAGCAAAGGGACAATAGAAGAGGTTGAATTAAAGATGAAGAAACCACACGAGACAATACGCCTAGGATGTTACAAGTTGCGTAAAGGGGGTCATAAGACGATTTAAGCAAGATGATCAGAACTAGCGGGCTATTAAAAGAGGGTGAATTTATGTGTCAAATTCTTTCAGGGTGATACCAGCTGATGATAGTTAAAGCAGGGGATGGCTATTAGCAGCTCAGAGACGACAGAAATCATATGACGACAATTGGCGTCGACACTTAGAATTTCGAATTGGCGAGTGGGTATGCTTGAAGATATCACCCATGAAAGGTGTAATGAGATTCAACAAGAAGGAGAAGTTTAACCCGAGATATATTGGGCCTTATTACATTGTTTGTAAGGTAAAAAGGTTGCGTACTAAAGACGTGATTTTTGTTAAGGTACTGTGGCGGAATAATGACAGGAAGGAGGTGACCTGGGAAGCTGAAGAGGAAATGAAGAATAAGTATCCCTACTTGTTCCCTATGCCTACAGGTGATCCAAATTCCTAAATTGGTTATGTGGACTGATGAATAAACTGTATGTGATAGCTACAAAAGGAACTTCCCCCGAAGTGCTCGTAAGACCCCGTAAGACTAGTTTAACATTCGAGGACGAATGTTCTAAAGGGGGGAAGGATGTTATATCCCGTATTTTGTACATTGGGATAATCCGAGCTAACTGTGATAAGTTAAGGACAAGACTATTCCGGGGTACGAGGTAGAGACTTGTGACCTCCGATATTGTTTTAAGGCATAAGTTGCTTATGATTTTATTGGAATGGAATATTAAGAAAAATTTGGGGTTAAAAGTGAATATTGGAAAGTTATTAATTCATGACACCAAAGGGCCAAGTGGTCAAATATGGGTGTGGGCCATGGTCCACATGGATGCATAATATATGTAGTTAAAAGATGACAAATTAATCATCTTCATCATATTCACCCCTTAAGAAGCTTGGAGAACCTTGGAGAAAAACAAGAGAAGCCATTCGGCCATGGCAATAGCCGAACAAGGTCCATGAAGAAGTGATCAAAAAATATTCTCTTCTAGCAATTCAACCAATTGGAAGGTCCTCTATAACGTGGAGTGGTCATTGGAGCAAGCAAACCATTCATTTTTGCAATCACAAACTCTAGCCAAGTTGAAGAACTAAGTGGAAAAGGTAAGGATTAATCTTCTTTTACATGTGTTATGGATGGTTTGTACATGTTGTGGTGTGTAGAAATGAATGAAATTCATGAAATTATGGTGTTGATGTTGTAGCCGAATAGGGGCTGTTTTGGGTAGGGCATGGTGAATTGATTTTACTTAGTATTTTGGTTGTTGTGTTGTGGATTCTATGATGCAAATGAAGGTTTAATGATTCAAGTTGAAGTTATAATCGTTTGTGGGCTGTTTTAGAAGCCAATGTGATTCTAATATAGTTTCTTGAATTTATGAGAATGATGTTGTTAACGTGTGGATTGTTGGTGTAGTTCATGAATTTGGAAGAAAGAAATGTGTTGTTGTTGTTCCTATTGGAGTTTGGAAGATTTCGGGTGGCATTGTATATTGGTTGGGTTGTTTTGAATATTGTGCGGATTGTTTAAAGTGTTCTTGAGTCTTGTTTGAATGGTTTCGGATTAATACTTGAATGTGTGAGCATTGATGTTGGATTGAATGTAAATGGAATGTTGTCGAATTATGTAAAAAGAGTTACTAACGTTAGTATCACACCCTTAATCCGATAGGGTGTGATGGGCACCCGACCCTTACCTAGGGCCGAGCGAACCCGCAGACTTCCGTAATACTCATACTGGGCTCGCAAAACATAACATAAGCACGTTACGAAAAAAAAAAATTTGAAAACAAACATGCCTTTCATCATTTTTTTTTTAAATCAAATAAAGCTAGCATCGTATGAAATCTGTAAACATATGAGGTTCATAACATCATAACCTATCATATGAGCTGACATTAACCGGTGTGGGATTGGCCTAAACCAATGTGGGATTTGCCTAAACCAGTGTGGAATTTGCCTCACCACTGGGTTTGCCCCACCATTGGGTTTGCCCCACCACTGGCTCCGATTCCAACTGATCATATTCCAGAATACATACATATAACATATAATCATACTCGCGGGGTCGGAAAGGTAGTCATATTGAATTCTTTCAAAAACCATCAGATTTGTACAGAAGAAGATCGCGGGACCCACGGACGAGCGTCGGCCATCCGGCCCGCTCGCGAAAATCATAGTCATCATATGTTACCGTATCATTATTACAAACTCAAAGATAAGTAAACCGATCGTACTTGAAATCGGAATAATAGTCATATCATATCCTTTCGAAAATCGTCGAAGTACATAAGGAAAGTCGCGGGACCCACGAACGGGTGTCGACCCGAGCCGGGCCCGCCTATGGAAAACATAGTCGTCATACATCATGGAATCATTTTTGAGCATATCAAGGCCATCCGGTTCTGTTTGTGAAAGTTACGGACGTTCGTAGTTTTCGGAATCGTTTAGGAACAAAACTCTTTTTTTTTTTAAAACCAACTTTTATGCAACTTTTGAAACTTAGTCATACAAAAGACGTATAAACCATAGTTTAACCATATAAGGATGCCAACATCAAAAGCAAATACGACTCATAAACGTACTCGGATTTTTAAGAATAGAATTACCCCCGAAGCTCACAGCATATCACAACCTAGCCATATCTAAGACATGCCAAAAGAAGGAAAGGTAAGTTTTACATACCTTGGTTGCTTCCTAAGCTAATCCAAACTCAAGTCTTGGCTTCTCAAAATCTACAACACGTCATTAGACACCAAACATTAGTCATAGGCACCTCGGAATCCCATTTTAAACTCGCACTTTATTTACAAAAATTTGGGCAAAGCACTTCCCAGTAAATTCAACACCCCGAGAATTCAACTCGGCCAAATATCCAACAACAATACCAACAACCACATCAACAATATCCCTAAGCAATTCCAAACGCATTAATAACTCCTTTCTACATAATTCGATAACATTCATGCATATTCAATTCAACTTCATACATTCAAACTAATATCAACGATCGCATATTCAAATACCAATCCAAAACCATTCAAACACGATTCAAGAACGTTTCCAACAATCCGCACAATATTTCAAACAACCCAATTAATGCTCTACTCCACCCGAAACTTCAAATTTCCATAAGAACAACAACAATACATTTCTTTCCGCCAAATTCACAAACTATACCAACATTCCATACATTAACAACATTAACCACAATAATACAAGAACCATATTAAAATTACATTATCTTCTTCAACAACCTACAAACGATTCCAACTTCCATTTAAATCTTTAAACCATCATTCTCATTATGGAATCCATGCAACAACAACCAAATCATGCTAAATAAAATTAGTTCATCATATTCTACAAATAACACATATGCACGGCCACATACCAACTTCCATATTTCCATGAATTTCATCCATTTTCTACACATTACAACAACACACAAACATGTTGAATACAATTAATCCATCACTCCATCACCACTCTACATACACACGGCCAAACACACACACGGCTACACTTCAACATCCCTATTTTCATGATTTTCATTCATTTCCACACACTTCACAACATACACAAATCATCCACAAGTCATGTAAAGAAGATTAAACCTCACCTTTTTCCACTTTGTTCTTCAACTTGGCTAGGGTTGAGATTTGCAAGAACCAAGGATTTGTTTGCTCCAACAACCACTCCATGTTGATTAGGACCTTCCAATTAGTAGGAAACCTAGAAGAAATAATTTTTTTGGAGAAGATTTTTGGTCTCCTCTTTTTCTCCTTCATGGCCGAATGGCCTTTCATTTTTTTCCTCCATGTTTCTTGAACTTTCTTGAGTGGAAAATGATAAATTGTCTTGCTTTTTCCATCACATGTCCATATATATATATATATATATATATATAGGGGTGTGGCCGGTTGCCCCTTCTTTTTTTTCTCCAATTTTCTAGACTTTTCTTAAGTAATAAAAGATGAATAATTTATCTTACCTTGTCATCTTTTTCATCATATATAATTTGCACAAGTTGCCCTATGGCCCACATCTCACACATGGCCACATGTGGCCATTTTCATGAAATATTCTTTTTTCAAAATTTCACTTCTAGCCCCAAATTCTCATGAAATGCTTAACTTTTCATAATTCACTTTTGACCCCAAATTTCCTTATTCCAATTTTACCCTTAATACTCCATACCAATAAAAGATGAATATGCAACTTATGCACTTTTAACAAAATCGAAAAAAACTTACCACCTTATCCTTAACTTGTCGCAACCGACTTAGAATATTCCAACGTACAAAGTACGAGGTATAACAGTTAGAATGCGTTTTGAATTGATTGTTGATGTTGTTAATATGATTGTTGGTATTGTTGTTGATGATTTGGCCGAGTTGAATTCTCGGGGTTGTTGAATTTATAGGGGAACTGCTGCCCAAATTTCTGTAGATAAAGTGCTAGTATGGGATGGAATCCCTAAGTATCTATAGCTAATGTTTGGTATATAATGACGTTGTAGTAGATCTTGGGAAGCCTGAGACTTAAGTTCGGATTAGCTTAGGAAGCAGACGAGGTATGTAAAGCTTACCCTTCTTTCTTTTGGCATGTCTTAGATGTAAGTAAGATACGATACGAGCCTTGGGGTAACTCCATTCTTAAGATCCGAGCATGTATACGATTCTTATTCACTTCTTGATGATAGCATTCTTAATATAGTCGTATTATGGTTCTTATGTCTTTTGTATGATTGGTTATTAAATGTTGCATAAAGAGTTTTGTTCCGAAAAGATTCTATGTCGGATAAGGTCCCTAACTTTCATAGAAGGGCTCGGATCGCTTCGATATGTTCGTAGAAAGTTCTATAATGTATAATGTCCCTAACTTTCATATACGGTCTCTGATTGCTATGACATGTTCGTAGAGGATTCCATAATGAATAATGCCGTAACTTTCCTAGGCGGGCTCGGATTGGCTTGATACATGTTTATGATCCATGAGACGTTATGTGACATATTTTGTAGTGATATTTCAAGAGTCCTAAGTGTGACTATTATTCAGATACTCGAGCGTTGATTTGTCTACTTATCTATTGAGTCTGGATTGATGATTTGTATGCATGTGGTTTCTTACTACTCTGTTCGTGCAAGCCTCAATATGTCTTTCACCGAGTCTCGGGCCGGGTATGTATTCGTGCACAGTTCACTGCATTGTTCACCGAGTCCCTCACTGGGGGCGGGTACGTACATATGTGATGATATGATGATGGCGCCGGCCCACGGGATGGGCCGAGTATGATATACATGATGGAGACATGATCTCATTCACCGAGTCCCTCACTGTAGGGTACGGTATATATATGATTACTTCACCGAGTCCCTCACTAGAGGGCCGGGTACGGTATATATATGATTACTTCACCGAGTACCTCACTGTAGGTCGGGTACGGTATATATATATATATATATATGATGACATGATGGTATGATGACATGATGATATGATGATCTTATTTACCGAGTCCCTCACTAGAGGGCCGGGACACGATATATATGCATATGTACACGATGATTATTCACTTATGGCTCTAAGTCCCATGATGAACTGGATATGATATCGATACGCATGATTTATGTTTCAGAGGCAAGCCTTATGATTTTCTATGCTCCTGATTTCAGTATGATCCTGTTTACTGTATTTCATGCTTTACATGCTCAGTACATATTCCGTACTGACCCCCTTTCTTCGGGGGGCTGCGTTTCATGCCGCGCAGGTGTACACAGATGGGTAGAGGATGTTAATAGAAGACGTTCCAGCTGGATTGGCGAGCTCCATTTCCTCCCGAGTCTTCTTGCCGAGTCATGAGTATCTATGTTATGGTATCTTGAGTTATGTTAGAGACTTTGCGAGACGAGTTACGTATATGACATGTCGTCTTGTAAGCGGCTCTGTGTCGATGTATCATTATGCATTATGTTACAGATTTCATATGTTTACAGATTTTCCTTGATTTGAGAAAGACGAAAAGCATGTTTTTGTAAAGTTTACATTATGCATTCATTTCATGATTTAAGGGCCCAGTATGATTATGAGTATCGCGAGAATCAGCGGGTTCGCTCAGCCCTAACTAAGGGTCGGGTGCCCATCATGCCCTATCGGAAGTTGGGGTGTGACATCCATGCTAAGGGTATAAACTACCAATAAACCAAAGACTTCCTTGCGACGAAAACGGGAGGTGTAACAACTAGGTCTGGGATGGGTTGGCTCGCTTAGTAAGCTCCATAGCCAGACAAGGTCTCGCTCTGGGCTTCGCTCAGCAAGACTCAATGTCTCGATCAGCGAGACCCAGTGTCCCTTCCATACTTAGTCAATTGTTTTGAATTTTCATTTTAGCACCACTAAGCCTCGCCGAGCAAGGCCTTGTCTTGGTTTAAGCGAGCTCCCCTCTGCGTCACAACACTTAGGAAAATTCTGCTCTTCTGATTTCATAGTTCTATACTTTAGTTTGGGAGTACGAAATGTTATAATATCTCCCCCTTGGGATCATTCGTCCTCGAATGCTGGGTCATGGTTCTCATGGTTGAACTTAACATGCATTGCAGACATAGTTGCATGAATACTAAACTGACAAGAATACTGAACTGACAAATTATAGCATGAGGTCTGAATATTGAATGGAATGTAATGCGAATGCTATAATAAGAAGTCTGAATGCAAAGGTTAGTTACCTTCAACTCTTTCTGCTTTTGCTTCAAATAGATGTGGATATTTGGACCTCATGTCCTGTTGGGATTCCTATGTAGCGTCTTCGACTTTCTGATTTCTCCGAAGCACCTTTACTGAGACAACTTTCTTAGTTCTCAACTTACGAACTTAACGATCAAAAATAGCCATAGGAATCTCCTTATAAGCTATTCCATATTTAACTGTGATTGTTTCAGTAGGGATAACCAATGATGGGTCTCCAACACACTTCTTCAGCATGGATAGATGTAACACCGGGTGCACGAAAACCAAATCCTGCGATAACTCGAGCTCATAAAATACTTAACCAATCCTTCGCAGAAATCTGTATGGCCCAATATATCTGGGACTAAGTTTTCCTTTCTTCCCAAGTTCATAACACCTTTCATAGGTGAAACTTTCATGAATACCCAATCATCAATCTGAAACTCCAAGTCTCTGCGCCGCACGTCCGAATAGGACTTTTGAAGACTCTGAGCCATTTTCAAATGCTCCTGAATCAACTTGACTCTTTCCATAGCCTGATGGACCAAATCTGGTCCTAACAATTTTCTTCGCCAACTTCAAACTAACCAATTGGCGACCTACACCTTTGCCCATACAGAGCTTCGAATTGTGCCATCTTGATACTCTAGAGTGATAGCTGTTATTATAGGAAAATTCAATGAGAGGAAAGTGATCATCCCAATAACATTCTTCTTCATGTCATTCCACCAATAAACACCTTAAGGGCATGATACATTTTCGTAAAGCTTAGGTAGGTAGAATATTTGAAACTATGCGCCTCTGCCATAATCCTCTCTCTGCGTCTATCTACATCTGGGACGCATAATTTTCCTTGGTACCTTAGAGTACCATCATCTCCCCTTTGTTCGAAAGGTATGGGTTTATGCCTGTGAATCCCTTCCTTTAGCTTCAATAGATAGGGATCATGAAACCATTTTCCTCTTTTGCTCAGCTACTAAGGAGCATTTGGCTCTGTTCTGTACATCAACTCTACCATCTTCGGGAAAAGTTGAACTCCTAGGTTTGTTAAACGATGAACTTCTCTTACCGTGATTTTCTTGTCTCCCTCAACATGAGCGAAACTCCCCTTACTTGATTTCTTTTTGAGATACTTCCTGAAATACGCATAGTATTACTGTGCGCTAAGTCTTTGACTAGCACATAAAGATTAGAATCTCGTACAATGGCACTACCCTTGTGACACATAACTGGGCATTGATCTTATAACTTTTATGTGATCACTTAATTGATAATAACTGAGCTGACACAAGTTGATCGACGATCAATATACTCACTTCGAGTTTCTTGTACACGCAAGGCACATTCCTTATGGAGACTCTCATTTTGCCCTCATTACTAAATAGAGGTTCTTCATATCTCATGCTAACCCTTCGGGTTTCAAATGTCCAACTGGACGTACTAACAATTTACACATCTCTCCCTTAGACCAAAGGTTAAGGTCTTATACTTGCATATCCTTTTCTCTTGTTGGGATCCAACCAACTTTCCTTACCTTCTGCAATTTTTTGTACTTTACATCACTGACGACTCATCTTTCGACTCACATCTAAGCAATCTTCCTTACTAGGAAAAGCTGAATTACTTACATGAACCCGCTAAGGTATTCATAACTGGAATATTTTGTCTTAACGACTTAACTTTGCTCACACTCGCAGTCTTAGGAAGACCCTTTTTTGATAACTCTTAAGACTATTCTTTTGTTGTTTGCTCTCTTACTGCCTAGCTGATTTTATTCTTCCACTGTCACAAAGATTTGGTTTAAATTAAACTCGTTGGGTTCTAGCAAGCATTCGGTATATTCAGATTGTTACCCACTCACTAGTGTTAACCTGACTGAGGAATTCAAAACGTACCTCTACTAGCCCTACTGAAATTACTAATTCAATGTATCTACTCAAAACTTACTTACTATTATTCTACTATCCACTTGGTAGCATCACGTTCTCTTATTATGCTCTGAATAACTAGAGTGAAATATAAGGTTATTTCTAACTTCCCTCATCATCCGACCCTATTCTACGGTCATATGCTATACCCTTTTTTTGAACTGTAGACATGGATCACACCTAGGGCAATTTCATCTGTCTTAAACTGAAAATTGGAATACCTACCCCCCAAACTTTCTATACACTTTAAAATCATACCCGACTATACACATTTAGGGTAAGCACTTACTCACATAACCTAAGAGGGAACTGCCACATTTTCTTATCTCATAGTAATATCTGTTTTTTGTAGTAACTTACTAATATAGTACTTTTCAGTGATCTGAATAAATTTGAACCAATTAAAATTATTCCCCAAACTTAGCCAAATTCTCCACTTTTCGTTCTGCCATTTGCACACCTCGCGGCCCGAGCCCCATCACGAGCTCGTCTCGCTTTGGACCTCGCTCCACGAGCTCCTTTCCCTCTACAACACTTGGAACCTTTCTGGTTTGTTTGGTTCCATGGTTCTCATTTCGTACATCATATATTCTTAGTCATGTTCATGGGTCATACAAAAACACATCTTCTGTAATATCACACGCTCTTTGCCACTTAGATATTTTTCCCCTAGGCTCTTTTCTATCCAAAACTATGGTGAGCAGTTTATGCACGCTGAGCTACAAGCTCCTAGATTAACTAATTCCACTCGAGATTACTTTTGTGCATCACGTTCGCACAATTTCAGTGCCTCCCAACAAAATTGTCAGCTTGGGATTGATGGTTTTGAGATTGTAGAGCATGGGTATTAATGGCTGTTTGATTTAGATCATGAAACCTACTTTAAACCCAATAAAAAGGTTACAAAATTATTTATCCTGAAGCAAGACAGCACTATAAAGTTGATTTCTTGTAGAACAATCAAAACACTGGCTATGATATAAGAACACCAAGTACATGAGGCAACTATTATCAATGTATTCAATTATTCGACGCTTATCCCTTCTCGATGTATCAGATTGTTGATTGCATTATGCAAAACCAATTGTTCCATTATCGTACAATCTAAGGTACCCAAAGAGTCCATGAAGCATGACCTCTCTTCTTCTCTGTCCTTTTTTTTCCATTAATATTTCCGTAAGCCTCATGTACACCGAGCTACCACCTTTATATTCTGTTCTCTGCTTTTGATGATCCCTTTGCCTAATGGCTGTAATCAAACTTTAAAATGGACAGAGCTTTCAAGGTCCACCTAGATACTGGATAACCGAATAAATATTACATTTTCAATTCAACTACTTTAGTCGTCATGCTATAGATGTAACCCGAACAGAGTGATCTGCAGATCCAGTCAAGAAGATGGGTGATGTCGGATGCCAGTCTACTGTTGTTATAGATGCACTGTGAGGAAGAGTTCTCATCCCATATGGATGACCTCGGACCTGATACAACAAAGAATTATTTGTAGTGTCAATAAATCTTAACATAAGTAAACCAGCACGGAAAGATATAACAGTAACTGGAAATGAACAGGGGACATAGCAAGGACCAATGAAACTACATCTTATCAGACTGGCCCTAGGCCTTGTGACATTGTATGTGCACTGCTATTCCCAACAGTACTTATTAATACTAAAAGAGAGATCCAGTTGGTTTTACTGATGGGACAATTTTCTGTGACCACCACAAATGATTGCCCATTTTCAGTTAAGAGGCCAACCTAGAGCTTATGAACTAATAGTTAGATTCTGAGAACATCAAGGCAAATGAACCTAAACATATAATTCTGTGTGAAACTAGTTTACCTGGTATATAGGCGCCCTCAGGGAGTTGGATGTCACAAGAAGTCTTCTTCCATCAGCATCGAGAGCCATTTCATGCTTATAGTGTGACAGACTCTGAAGGTTATAGAATCTGCAACACGGGGAGGATAGATGTTAAGAACCTTATTCTACAACAAGACAGGAAAAGAGAACGTCTTTCAACTTAGAGAACAAATTTAATGGGGAAAACAAAAAAAAATAATAGATATGCTGCTTCATAGAAAGTATATTAACTAATGATAAATGATTTTTGATCCACAAGCATGAAACTAGGGCTAGAAAATATTTCAAGTTAACTGGAATTTTCATACAAGAATGAAATACCAAAACTAAAGGATTAAACAATCCCATGTACCTGCTGCAATCTGTTGACCAAAGTACTTTGCCTTGATTCTGCAAACTCCACTCAAATATCTGCCTCACAAACTACTGAGTTAGATTCTTCACAATGCAGGTAACAAAGTAAAGCTTTCAGCAAGGTGACAACCTTACATATATGGAGAAGCACTCAAATGCATGGAAGGAAAATAAAGTGAATTTGCTGACTGCTAAATAACTTGCCTTTCCATCCATACCCAAAGTGAAAATGCTTGTCTCATCAGAACCAAACAAAACAGAACTAATTGCCGAATCATGTGCTGGCCATCCAGTAATTTGCAAGCCAGCAGACATATCTATCACTTGTTAAGGTTAAGCTGGTTATGCAGGCCAGCAAAGTTATGGGATCATGTCAACTGAAAGCACAGATTCACTCTCAAACACCATTACTCACAACAAAAGATAGATAGATAGATAGATAGATAGATAGATAGATAGAGAGAGAATTAGGTAGAGAGAATGGTAAATAAATTTAAAAGTTTCCTAATGCAAGGTATAAGAGAGGACGTCTACAGCACTATGTTCACTAGCTCAGACAAGGATACCAAACATGTGTATCATTCCATCAGTAGCTGCAGCTGCTAAAAGTTTTCCATTGTGATTGAAGCATACTGAAGTAATTGGAGGTGGATCTTCACCAAGAGGAAGGACTGTCTTCAATAAAGTTTGATAAGAGTTGGGCTTTAGAATCCTCATGCAGAAAGGAAAGGAAATAGTATTGTAAATTCGGCACTTGGATACAACCGGGACCCAAAATAATTGCATACCATGGCTTTCCACGTCCTCATGTTCCAGACAGTTAAAGAAGCACAGCCCAATTTACCAATGTCACTCGAACCAGGCCTGCAAAACTGCCATTTAGGATCACTTTTGAGGCAACCAAGAACTAGCGTATACATCTTAATTAAGCATATCAAAACTCTCACATAGATCCCCAAAAATTGTTTAATCAGAACTAATGAATAAATTACAAGATAAAACAAGTGAATATTTTAAGTCAGATGAACTCTACTGAACTAATATCCTCAAACCAAAGGCATCAATCCCCTCTTCATTTTCTATACAATACAGTAAGTAAAATTTAATAGCTGATAATGAGAAACAGTTTAGATCAGGATCAACTACCATAGACCACAACAACCATTAAAACCCCAGAAAGGTATGTTTTAGTCAACTAAAAGTTGGAACCTGAGAGTAGGATTTCAACTTAGGATAAAGGGAATTAAGTAGAATATACGCAATACAAGTTTAGCAAGGTAACTTCCAACTCTAGAGGTCTATTATAAATCTCAGTATGAGCCCTATAAATCTTGATTAAATGGTGAAATAGGTTACGAGGCATCTAGTTTATGATCACAAACAAGTATGGGAGAAGGATTGGAGTGAACCCATCGTTAAGTGGAAGGATTCAAAGCGATTGAGGTAAAGCCAACTCTAAGTTGAGGTCTATGAGGTCGAATTCACATATAATCCTTGGGATTCTTAGATTTTCTTTAGAGTTCCAAATTTAGAGCCCTTATGGGTTACTAGGGTTTTTAGAATAAATAAGGTTTATGGACTGGTCTACAGATGTCAAACCATGTTGTGTTGCATGCTTCCTCTTTAGATTAATGGAGATATAGAAGCAGCTAGTTCATTTGAAATAAGTCAAAGCATTGAGGTCACTGCTAACCTTTCCATTACTGGTTTTCCGGTATCTAGCACGTTCTCTATTGAGTTATGCATGTTTTAGACAAAAAGTAAAGTGTTGTTATAAAAGTAACTCAAGCAAGAAAGATGCTCTCAGGTACAGTTTTGGAGGATAGGGATTAAATACTTTTCCAGCCACTTTGAACCTGCTCCGGTGATGGAATCTACTGGGAGAAATTATTTTTTCTTCAATCATTCTTTAGTGATTGTTTTTTTTTTAGTTTTTTGAAAAGGTAACACTTGTATATTTATCCAAAAATCAGACCTGTCACAAACAGTTACAGGTCTCATAGTTACAAAGGAGTATTCAGAAGATCTTCAATCCTATAACAAAAACTTATATAGAACCTAAGACATCCATAAATGATTCTAGATCTTCCTTATACTCCTGTTTACACCAAAAGTAGAATAAAGCAAGACACTTCATTTTCATCTTCTGTAAAGAATTACACTTATTTTCAAAACATCTAAGGTTCCTTTCACTCCACACAGACCACCAGATGCAATCTGGTATAATTCTCCATCTCTCTTTGTAGAAAGGTTGGCATAACTATTCCACATCTCCAGAACTTGAACAATTTTCTCAGGCATTATCCATGTTAAACCTTTCAAATTGATGAATAAACTCCATATCTGAAAGGTAGTCTTGCAGTGAATAAAGAGGTGACTAACAGTCTCTGCTTCTTCACCACAAAAGAAACACCTTGGACTAAAATTAAAACCCCTTTTCATGAGATTTTCCTGAGTTAGTACTGCCTGCTTAGCTAGCAGCCAGACAAAACAAGAAACTTTGTAAGGGATCTTAACTTTCCATATCAATTTCCATGGCCAGTGGTCAATCTGGTTTCTGTAAATGTTAAAAGTCTTGTATGCCTCCTCCTCAAAAAACTAGCCTAGTTTGTGATTCTGCCAGATTAGGCAGTCTTCATCTTCAGATGGTCCCCTAAATTGCTCCAAGGTCTTGTAGAAATCTGCTAGTCACTGAATCTCCCAGTCATTTAGTAGTCTTCTAAAACTCAAACTCCACCCCGGATTAGACCATACCTCTGCCACAGAGGCATTTTGTTGCAGGTTGAGGATGTATATATTCTGGGAATAAGAGTTTCAAATTACCTTGTTCTAACCAATTGTCTTCCCAGAAGGATATCTTCATGCCATTTCCTGCCTTTAGTTTGCAATTTCCCTTGAGCTTTGGCCATTGATTCCTGAGAGCTCTCCATAAACTTGTTCCATAAGTACTAGTTACAGGTTTAGTTGTCCAGTTGTTTTCCCTTTCATATTTCACACTTATCACCTCTTTCCACAAGGATTGTTCATTGAAAGCAAATCTCCAAAGTCATTTCATCAAAAGGCTTTGGTTTTGAGCTTTCAAATTCCTGATTCCCAGGCCCCCTGCCTTTTTGCTTCCTATTAGAGCCTACCATTTAACCAGGTGGATCTTCTTAGTGTCACTATTAACCTCCCAAAGGAAGTTCCTTCTCAAGAGATCCAATCTCTCAATAACACTCTTAGGAATAGGGAATAGGGACATCATGTATGTGGGCATGGCATCCAAAACACTATTGATCAGTGTTAATTCTCCCCCCCCCCCCCCCCTCAAGGATAGATATTGGCTCTTCCAGTTCACTAGCCTTTTTTCACATTTCTCAACCACCCCATTCCATTTGTCACCGGTGATGACTTGTTTGAAGGATGCACCCAACTGTTTCGTAGCTGGTCACTATTGCTTATGTACTTGCACTAGCTCATATATGAACTTGGTAATCTTATGTACTATGTTTCCCCATCCTTCTTTGTATATGGTCTCCGGTGTAATGATTACTGATTTGTTTTGTCCTTGAATGGCAATGAAACTTATGTATCTACCACTCTCATTGTATTTAAGAGTGCAGAAAAATTCTGAAAAATGATCCTTCAGATTCCATCTCCCGACTACCTTCCCCTGTACTTTGGATGCTTCAATAAATACTGATATCAACCACTTTAAGACTTTAATGCTAATTTTCACTCCTCATTAAATTCCTGCTACGTTCCACCCATTCGTATCATGTTTCTACACCAGAATTGCATTTAGTAATATCATAAGACTTAAAACCTGCATTGTAAAATATACTATTGTCCCCTAATGAAGAAGAACCGAATGTCTTCAATGAAATCAGAAAACTCAGTCATTGCTCTGGTGATTCTGATACAATTCATCTTCTCTGAAGGGAATCTAACAGTATTAAAATCCCCACAAACCACCCAAGGCCCTGTGAATAAACCTCTGGCAGATCCAACTTCCGACCATACTTCTTCTCTTTTCGCTCTATCATTAGGAGCATAGATACCAGTTAGATACCAAATAAGTTTTTGGTTCTTACCAGTAAATTTGCAAGTTAGAGAATAAGCCCCCACACTACTGATATCACCTAACCAGAATCTCCCATCCCATAACATGAGAATTCCACCCCTGGTACCACTAGCTTCCAGTTGACAAAATTTAGCCCATCTGTTATCCCACAAATCTTTGACAAACTCCTTTATATCACCTTCAATCTTAGTCTCTTGAAAGCAATAAAAATCAGTCTTCCTACTGAGAATTTGGTTTTTTGTTAGGTTTCTCTTGCTAGCTTGGCTAAGCCCCCTCACATTCCAGGAAACAATGTTGACTGTCATTGATCAGTAGGATAGTTGTATCCCCCTCTGCTCCTTGTACCATTGCTTCTGAAATTGCTCCCTATATCCAAACTTTTTAATTCTTTGAATCCCTTAACAGTTGGAGTTGCTATCAGCTTTGTTTCTATTTTTTCAACAAAATTCTGCCTCATGCTATCAATTTTCATAAATAGCATCAAAGCTTCCTTCTTGCACCCCGATATGTCCACCTTAAATTCCTCGCATACTTTGTTGAATCCAGATTGGGATAGCAGAATCCGACTCTTTTCCTTCCTCAGGACTCTGCTGGTCTAAAGAGACAGCATCTTCAATAGTGATCAGAGATGAAGACTCCCCATCACTTCTCAGTAAATTGTTCTTTTGCATGTGAGCCTTCTCCAATGGAGAAGGAACTATGGAACAATCTACAGCCCTTTCCGTTTCTTCTTGTCCATCTTGTGTCTCCCGTTCCTCTTCTTCTTGTATAATCTCTTGGTATTGATCCATCACTTTTTCTCCTACATCATTCCTTCTTGGCGTGATAGATGCCATCATATCCAATTCTGGAGAATTTTTGCTTAATGGTAAAGAAGAAGAAGAAGAAGGAGGAAGAGTATTTTCCTTTTGCTTGTTGATCGCTCCATCCCAAGTCGCAAAGCTCTCTAGAAATCTGGAAGCAATTTCTTTCAAATTAACGAGGTATTTGTCAGGATCGGCTACTGGGAAGGTTCCTGTGGGATTAAATAATTCTGAAGGGGTCGCACGTGACCCCTCGCGTGGACCACTTAAGTTTGGGTCACTTTCTTTCTCTCGTTGGGCCAAACAATTAAATCGGTTTGGGCCAAAAATTATATCCTTCGCCAATCCACCCAGGTCCACTCCCTTACTTTATTTGAATTAACCCCAAGCCCACATGCCCTAGCTGGACCACGTGCAAAGTCAGCGAGGTCTGACTTTCTCTGAAAAGCTGCTCCCTTACTTTTTCCCAGTGACTTCGATAACTGCTGGATATTAGCAAACTTCTCCTCTTCTTCTCCGATGGTAAGTTTCACCGGAGACTCTACCCAAACTTGAAGAGTAAAGAGACATCTGCCTTGCTTCAGAGTCACTTCTTTAGGGATCTCGCTACCATCACCTCTGATTCTGATTCTAGCCCATTTGAGATGATTCCGAAGTTGGGTCTCTTCCTCTGTCTCCACCCAGCCTCCACAATAGTCCCCAATAACTTTAAATACTTCAGATAACCAGAATTGGAGCGGCACACCCACAACCCTAATCCATACAGAGTTTGGTAAATTTTTCTTGATCGATGACCCTGACAGAGGGGACCACCATTGGAAACTGATGTGAGATCTTTTCCAGTACCACTCTCCTTTCAGAACTTGCTCAGCAGCATCTTTGGAGGCAAACTCAAAGAGAAATCGATCTTCACGCATCTCATAAATGTTAAGTCCATGAACCTGCTTCCATGAAGAGATAGTCCATCTTCGAAGGTCCGATAATGTTGGGACTTCTGACGATGAGAAATGGCCAACTAAACATCTATCAAGAGTACCATTCTGGTGGTGTTCCAAGTCCTCCTTTATTTGTATAATTTCTCCCCTCTTTAATGCCGAACCACCAACCACTTTTTTGTTCGACCATTTAAAGCTTCTGGGTGCGTCTGCGTATTGAAATTCCTTGTCCACCAACCTAGGCTCCCCCACATTAAATTTCTCGACAAAGCTATTGATGAATCTACCAATCTTGTCAGCCAGATATGTCCAACCAGCATTAAAAGATACTTCAGGGATGATTAGTACAGCTCTCCTCCTTCCACGTAGACTAACAATGCTAATATGCCTGCCAAAACCATTAAAATTCCTGGAACAGAATGTCTCTGAGAAGCTGTCTCTTCTCTTCCATCTTCTCACCACGTTACCTCGCGTTTTTGACGCCTCTCTTAGGTTCTGTACTATCCATTCCATTGTCTTCCTATTAAAGGAAACTCTTCTGATGAAATTCTTACCTCTCTCAGTCCAGTCAAACCAAGGTTCATCATTGTTCGTCGATCTTGTGATATCGTATGACTTAAATCCTATCGCAAAATAAATGCTATTGTCCATAACTAAAGGATGAAGGAGGAAGGAAGGAAAGAGAAGGGATTATTCCAGTGATAGAAAGAAGGAAGCAAAGAGATGGGATTATTCCGGTGATCAGAAGGATCACCGGAGGTAGGACCTTAATCACCAAGTAACTTTAGTGCATTACCTTGGGATAAGTGCCTGGGAGTGTTTCTGAGGTGATTTTTTCTCTTTTAGTTATTGTTTAAAAACTGGATTTAAGGTAACTTAAGATGGATAATAGAATTTATAACTAAAAGTGTGTTTTTTTTCCTTGAGAATGGTAATGTTAACTAAAAGTGTGTTTTAGACTTGCTAATTTGTTTTAAGTTAAGTTTCTAAGTTATGTCTAATGCTTTGAGATACATTATGCATTCTATACAAGTTTGGCTATATGTCTTAAAGTAAAAGTATGTTTTGGAGGAAGCTTTAAAATGGCTGAGTTATTATTTCCTTTCGCAAGGGGCGATATCGCATAATGCTACATGTAAGAGTGTTACTCGTCTAAGACTTATGCTACTCAATACTCTCACGGTAGCTTCAAATTCAGATGTGCTATAACCGCTAGCTGATGAGGTGGCATCAGACTTTCGTTATGTACATATGACGTACCAGGATGCCTAGTCAATTAGCTAGGGATCGGATCGTCATGTATGTATGCATGGTGCACGAGGATACTCAGCCGACCATTACTCATCATAAAAACAAAAATCTACTTCGCTGACCATTTTGGAATGACGCTAGGTCAAAGCTGAGTACTCCCTAAGTAAAAGTATAGTATCAACTTTCAGCATTCAGATAGTAAAGTAAGGAGTACTTACGAGTTACAGGCCATGAGCACAACGTAAAAAATTTCACATTACTGTTTCAGATATTTTCTTAAATTAAAAAAGGTAGAGCTTTCATTTATGTTACAGCATTTAGCTCATTATATTATCTTTGACGGATCAGTGGTTTAACTCTGTATATAGCATGTATAACTTCTTGTCCAAACAGTTATGGATGGTTATTCGTACACTGGGTCAGTGGACTCATCCCACATTTTCATGATTACATGTACAGCCATAGACCAAAAAAGGTGACATTGAGGAGCTAGTTACAAGACTCTGGTTTGAGACAACTGTACTGGTTGTTACACGTTTCAGCCATAGACCAAACAGTTATGGATGGTTATTCGTTCACTGGGTCAGTGGACTCATCCCACATCTTCATGATTACATGTACAGCCATAGACCAAAAAAGGTGACATTGAGGAGCTAGTTACAAGACTCTGGTGAGCCCCCCATCTTTCGTGGATGATGAATTTAGTTTCCTTTTGTTTGTTGAGACAACTGTACTGGTTGTTACACGTTTCAGAGTTTGCTCCATGCAGTATTCAGTTGCTTTAGTTTCCTTTTGTTTGTTGAGACAACTGTACTGGTTGTTACACGTTTCAGAGTTTGCTCCATGCAGTATTCAGTTGCTTTAAGCTTCTTCTTTTTTCAGAGTTGTTTGAGCTAGTTATGTTGAGATGTTTGAGACATGAATCTTATCTTCTTTATGAATAAAGGCAGTCCGGTGCACAAAGCATCCCCGTGAGCAAGGTCCCAGGAAGGACCGCACCCCAAGGGGTGTGATGTAGACAGTCTACCCTAATGCAAGCATTAGCGGCAGCTCCCACGTCTAGAACCCTATAGGTCACACAGAGACAACTTTACTGTTGCTTCAAGACTCCCCTTCTAAAAGGGCAGCCCAGTGCACAAAGCATCCCGCGTTAGCAGGGTCCGGGAAAGGGCTGCACCCTAAGAGGTGTGATGTAGACAGCCTACCCTAATGCAAGCATTAGTGGCTGCTTCCATGGCTCGAACCCATGACCTATAAGTCACACGGAGACAACTTTACCGTTGCTCCAAGGCTCGAACCCGCTTACTTTATGAATATTGAACGATTTTGGGGATTTATAATATAGTGAAATGCTTGAGAATGGCAGAGTTAAATGATATTACCCGGTTCGCCTAGTGGGGCGAGCTCGCTAGCTGCCCGTCACAGCCCTACAAATTGGGTCGTGCCACTAAGAAGAGCGACGTTAAGTGAGATTGGAAGGAATTGCGGTGCAAAAGTGCATTCAATTAGATATCTTGACCCAACGTTTTAGGAGAATGGCATGATAAAAGAAGATACAACAACAACATACCCAGCGTAATCCCACCAGATGGGATGCGGGAGGGTAGAGTGTACGCAGACCTTACCCTACCTTGTGAAGGTAGGAAGGTTGTTTCCGATAGACCCTCGGCTCAAGAAAAGATGCAAAGACAACAATAATAATAGGCAGTAATAGCAACAATATAATAAGATAAGATAAATGAAGTAAGGGAACAGTCAAGTTGTAATAGAGAACTAAAAAAAATAAGCAAATGTACAAAGATAATAATACTCCTAGTATCAAGACTAATAATTTCAAAGCAATGAAGACTCCTACAGGACAGGACCCAGAGCACTGCACTGACACCTGGTGCACCGATCCCCCTGTTTCACCACATCAAACTTCTTATTATCAAAGGCTAGGGGTAAATGAATGGGGCTCATGAATATGAACCGACCAAAGACTGTTCATTAACGAGCCAAGCTTGAGCACAATTACTGTTTGAATATTAATCAAGCAGCACAAGTTCGCTTACTTTTGGCTTTCTGTTCCAATCTCATATGCTATCATGATAATTGGCAGAACTGCCCAATCATTTCCACAAAGCTACTGGTATTGCTTACCCCTCCTTCCACTATCCCTTTGGTCTCTCAATCTCCCTCCGCTTAATGCTTCCTTCAGAACTCTAGCGCTGATGATGATGCTCAACAGCTAAGCTTAGATGCTTCTATCTTAGAATCTTTACAGTTTAAGGTTTAATATAATTTCAAAAACAGATCAAATGTCACAAAGTTTATACTTTTTACTACTTCAGAATCATTTTGAAAGTCTATGTTCAGTTTAATTTCTTGTTGGTTTGTCGGACTCATTCATCTCACAGCAATCACATTTTCTAGTCAAGCCAAGCTCTTTAGAGTCAACTAGCTGAAAACTTTTATTCCAATCAAGAGTTTGAACAGGACATAGGGCGATGAGTTGGAATACCTACTTCTCAATCATGACACTGCGCAACCCAATAAGCAGACGCAGAAACAATAAAAAGGTCCAGACATGTCAACCGTAACCAAAATCCTCATTCACCATCAAATATAATCAGCTAATTCTGACTAACAAGTTAACAACTGGGAGATATATCCATTTTCCCACAACTAACTGTCTATTTTCCAAAACTAAATTACTTAGGCAAAATACATAGAAAGACACTTAAACTTTGCCTCTACCATCTGTTGAATACTCCAACTTACAAAATGATCATCTAAACACCTCAACTTGTCTCCACTGTGTCAGTTGAACACTCAAACTTACAAATTAATCATCTAGACACTTCCAAAATTTATGTGCCATGTCAGCGTTGGGTTTCCACGACACACAGTGGGGACGAGTTTAGGTGTCTAGATGTGCGTTCTCAAAGTTGGAGTGTTTAGTTGCCAGTTGAGGCCAAGTTAAGGTGTATATCTATGTATTATGCCTATTTACTTATCAAAACCCTCTCCTACCAATCTAATACCAGAATCAATTCACTTATTTATGCTTTCAACAAAAGAATCTAATTTACTGACTCGATCACTTATCGAAACAAATTTCTTTTAAAGAAATGTAACACATAATTAAAATAGAAAAAGTGAAACAGAGGAGTGCTACGAAAAGGTTATGTGATAAGAAGATGCAGAAAATTAAAAGGCAAATTCAAAGAATATGAGACCAACTATGTTATGGGAATGAATTTCCATATTCACCTATGAACATTGTAAAAATAAGAATGTTAAAGATGAGGTGGGGTCATAAAAATTGGACAAGATTAAAAATTATCAAATCGGAAAGCAGGGCAACTAGCACAAATAGAAGATAAAATAAGAAAAAGCATCTGAAATAAAATAAGAAAAAGCATCTGAAATGGTTGGACATGTCCTGTGTAAACCTTTAAATGCAATGGCATGTTATGTTACACAGATCCTCCATTTCCTGTCTCTGATTTATGTGGATACAACATGACATAGGTGCCAGTTGGACGCTCAAGCTGATCTAGTCAATCCAAAGAGGGTGTGTTGACAATGTGGATGAATAGAAAGAAGGAAGGAACGAAAGAAAAAGGGGAAAGAAAGCAAGAGCAAAAGAGAGAAGGAGATGGAGAAGGAAACAAAAGAAGGAAAAGGAAAGCAAAGAGAAAAAAATATAATAAGAAATCAAGAAGAGAGGAGAAAAGTCTCTCTGCCATCATAGTTGTCGTCAACTCTCAGGTTACCATATGAAGGCAAAAAAAAAAAAAAAAGGTAACAAAGAGCCGAAGAGAGAAGGAGATGGAGGAAAAGGAAACAAAAGAAGGAAAAGGAAAGCAATGAGATAAAAATGTAACAAGAAATCAAAAAGAGAGGAGAAAAGCATCGCTACCATCATAGTTGTCGTCAACTCTTGGGTTCCCATATGAAGCAAAAAGCTCTCATCTTGGGTTTTTCCATTGCTGCTGGGCTAGGCTTCTCAACAATGGGCTATATATCTATATCTATCTACATTATATTAAAAGCATGAACTCCTAAACTTAAAAGTTAAATTACCTTAATACCCCTCTCAATAATTTTCATATTTAATTTTTTTCTTAATAAATGCCATAAATAACTCCCTATTAGCCAACGCAAACTAAAAAAGCCTTTTCAGAAAGAGATCCCACCGATTGAGAAAGAGTAGTTGCCATTTCATTTTCTTTTAAAACACATCCTTTGCCAATTAGAGACCTTACAGTACACCGTTGGTAAATTCTTAAATCCAAGCACTCTATACACCTTGCTTTTCTCAATATTTATGCTTTACAGTTGTAAAAATGCTTTACAACTTTTCATGGCTAATCCAAATGTTTTGGCTTTCTCCTTTAGGCTAATTTTATCACAACATAATATTTAATTTTGATTGCAACAATCCACGGTTTCCACATGGCCTACAATGACACATTTTATGACAACAGTTGTTTCCGCAATTAAGGTCTTCTTAAAAGGTGAATCACAAGATCAAACGACACCATCTTCTCAATTTTCTGTAGTCTGTGCTTTGAGAAATTTTGTATGATTCAATAATTTTCAATAATTTGGACCAACATGATACTCCTTCCCTCCCTTTTAACTGCTAATTTAGTTTTTTTTTTAATATATTTATTAAAAAATAATAAATCCAAAGCATAGTTTACTGAGTTACTCCTATTTAATAAAGTAGACTGATTTATTTTTCTCAAATAATGTGCAATTAAGTGTATAGTTGAAAACAATTACCAATTGTAATTTTGAATTCCTAAAGTGAATTAATTTTCGATGATTTTTTTAAAGTTGAAGTGACTGTTAATTTGGGACGAAGGATTGGAGTATATCATAGTGTTTTTGTTAGTACTATTACTTTTGTTAGAGAAGATGTAATTCATTGTTTAATGATATTGATGAAATTTTGTGTTAGGGGCCGTGACCAATTAGCTTGAAAAAATTTAAATATTTGGAGTAGGATGATTTTTGCTATTCCTTATGATTCTCGTGAAACTATTAAATGAATAACACATCTAAGTGAAAGTTAAACCAAATATTTTCTCTAAACATATGTCAATGTGGATTTGAATAGTGATAACGAAGTTGTCTTTTTTGTACATCCGCAGCATTCCAATACGGGTTTTTCGCTCATGCCTTTCTTTTGTTATATATTTACATCACATGACTATTTTAGATTGGAATATATTGAATTTCCAAAATGATTTGGTTGAGTAATGATATGTCCAAGTCTTCAGTAATATTCGAAATAAAATAATATCTTTCGTTAGTTCTTCCTTAAAAATGCTTTATGAATCAAATATTGTGCGTATAAGATGGTATCGGTAATTATATTTGTATAATTAAACAAGAAATATAGTTAAACACTTTGTATTAACATAAAGATTTTACTACGTAGTGTTTCCACCATCTTACTTCTCAAAACCCCAACACATGACTTCACACAGAAAGTCTACTGATTTCACGATAAACAAGTCTCTTCCAATTTCATGGGAAAGGAGTTCAATAACAATGAAGACGAAAACAAACAATGAAGATTAACGTCCAATATCAAATAAGACAATTAAAGCCAACAAAAAAGATTAGTGGTCTCTCTTTTAGTGAAATAAACTATAACTAGCTTTATTTTTGATGTTTTATTTAAGGGGAAAAAAGCAATAATATTGGTGTGTCAACCTAATATCAAGTTTAGTGTTTTTTTTTTTTTAAATGAAATCATCTTGTGTTGGTGTAACATTCAAACTTTGATTTGTATTCTTGCGGCAATCATTTTGATCCATAATTCTTCAAATGTTTTTATTCTTATTGGGTTTTTCATAGATTATCCATATGTATTTACATATAAATACATATATTCAATCAAAAAAAGACGTCAACACAAATACACAATATTTCATCAGACTATAAGTGTAAGTCAATTCTATGTAGTTATTTGTTTAGTTAAAACAAGACTATTTTCATAAATTCATATATCAAGTTATTGTACTCGGTGCTATGTTTTGAAATTATTTTGCAATATTGTATTCTACAAAATATGGCGTACACGTGCAACGCATGTGCCGAGAAACTAGTACATATATAAGTGGGATGCCCCAAAATATATATATATATATATTACAAGTGCGATGCCCCAAAATGTAAAGTTAAAAGACAAAATAACCATTAAAAGTTAAAGGCCCTTTTTGTCGTTCATTTAAACACTGCTCCTGTGACATTTTTGTACCAAATTGTAAATGTACTTTCTAATTAATACTATATTATATATAAATATTGTATAATAAATCAACCAAGTGCATAATTAAATTTTGTCTAATGGACTTTGTTGAAGAACGAAAAAAAGTGCCACATCGGTGGTTAATGAGATGGGTGCTCTCCTTATATGGACAGTGGACTTGGGCAATCCTCCCCTCATGAGCTAGCTTTTGGGGTTGAGTTAGGCCCAAGATCCATTCTTTACATGGTATCAGAGCAGGACCCATCTCACCCGATGTTGGTCCCCCAAATTAAATTGCCCACGCTTCAGATGTCCAGTCCTGGGCGCGAGGTGGGGTGTTGCAGAATGAAAAAAAAAGTGTCATGTCGATGGTTAATGAAATGGGTGATCTCCTTATATGGACTTGGGCAATCCTCCCCTCATGAGCTAGCTTTTAGGGTTGAGTTAGGCCCAAGATCCATTCTTTACAGAATTAATGATGTCACACATCGTATTAGTGTTGGGTGGATGAAGTGGAGGCTCGCATCCGGAGTCTTGTGTGATAAAAAGGTACCACCAAAACTCAAAAGACAAGTTCTACGGAGTGGTGGTTAGACCAACTATGTTGTATGGATGGAGTGTTGGCCAGTCAAGAACTCTCACATTCAGAAGATGAAAGTTGCGCAAACGAGGATGTTGCGATGGATTTATGGGCATACTAGGAGAGATAGGATTAGAAATGAACATATTCGAGACAATGTTGGAGTGGCCTCGGTGGAGGACAAGATGTGGAAAGCGAGACTGAGATGGTTCGGGCATGTGAAGAGGAGAGGCACGACCTTTACCTGCTCGGAGATAGCTCAAGAGGGAAGAATTGTCCAAGACCATATAAGGAGACAACGCCCACTTTCTCCACCAAAGTGAGATACTTATTACCCCTCCTCCCTTCCGCCTAGGACTATACATCTAGAGCGTGGACAACATGACATGAGGGCCTAAAATTGGGTAAACCTAGAATATGAATGGGTCTAATTGGTATCATGTTAAATTGTGGAACCAAACTCGTCTAAAAGCTTAAACTTTTAGACCAAATGGTCAGACACACTTCAGCATGGCTTTAGAGCAAGCAGAGGTCCTAGGTTAGAGTCTCAAACACCACCCATTGTCAAAAATAATTTCCATGTATTGCCCATGAAAAAGGAATCAAGTCCCCCACGTGAGCGGCCGTGTCGAAGACATGTCTAAGTAAATAAAAGTGCTCTCTAATAGCTTAAGATTTTAGAAGAGATGGTTACACACACTTCAACAAAGAAGATTGTCTTACAAAACCAAGAATCTCATGAAAAATCGTACAGACAACGGACTTGACTAAGAATAGAAGACAATGAAGGAAACGAATCCATATAAGCAGTACAAACTAATTGGATTAAGGCTTCATTGGTGTATTACTTACATTCAGTACGTGTTTGTCAGGAATTTTTTTGATCTGGTTAGTGACTTGTATACCAAAATGCAGGAATAGGTGTGAGATTTGAAGAACCTCTTCATTTGTTCTAAAAGATAAACTATTTACCAGTATTGAAATTAAATGGACCCAGATAAGGAAAAATATATACTGAGACTGTAGGTGCTAGTTATTAAAATTAGTACTTTCATTGGACAACTATGTACCTAAAATTGCTTAAAGCATGGGAATTGTCACAAAATATTCTTAAGCTACAACTTTTTCATAACAGGACAACAACGTATGTCCTAGGTATTGCAATTCTTCTTTGTTATTGTTGTTGTTGTCCTGTTATGAAAAAGTTGTAGCTTAAGAATGTTTTGTGACAATTCCCCTGCTTTAAGCAATTTTAGGTACATAGTTGTCAAATGAAAATAATAATTTTAACAATCAAAAATATCCCTCTTCTTTGGAATAAGGGCTAAAAATATCCTCCGAACTTACTTTGGGTCAAAAATACCCCTTCCATTATTAAACTTTTCAAACATATCCCTCTTTAAACAGAAATATCCAATCTCCCCAAAACCATTTTTTGACCCGACCCATTATTAACCCGACCCAATAAAATATTAACCCCTAATATGCATTATGTAGTGAATCAAATCAGTCTTTTTACATGTAAAGTTCACTGATTATCTCTAGTATGGCACGGAAAGAATGATAAAAGTAGAAAAACTACAGCTAGACGGGGCACAAGAAATGATGGAAATAGTTAGGGGTGGGGAACGTTTGGGTATTGTTTGGTGGAATAGGGGTTTAATATTTTATTTTTTTATGTAGCGAATCAAATCAGTCTTTTTACATGTAAAGTTCACTGATTATCTCTAGTATGGCACGGAAAGAATGATAAAAGTAGAAAAACTACAGCTAGACGGGGCACAAGAAATGATGGAAATAGTTAGGGGTGGGGAACGTTTGGGTATTGTTTGGTGGAATAGGGGTTTAATATTTTATTTTTTGGTGGATTAGGGCTTAATATTTTATTGGGTCAGGTTAATAATGGGTCGGGTCAAAAAATGGTTATTTGGGGGGATTGGATATTTCTGTTAAAAGAGGGGTATGTTTGAAAAGTTTAATAGGGTATTTTTGACCCAAAATAAGTCCGAAGGATATTTTTAGCCCTTTTTTTTTTTTTTTTTTTTTTTGCCCCAAGGATAGTTTTAGCCCTTTTTCCAAAGTAGAGGGATATTTTTGACCCTTTTCCCTTTTACCAACTAGCACCTGCAGTTCTCAGTATATAACTTCAATATAACAGGACATCAACATAATAGATAGAGAACTTTAGCACAAAAAAGTACATAGAGATAGTACAAGAAAAGGTAGAAGCACAAGTTACCCTCTCGATGCTGCAGCAGACACAAAAATTGGCTCCACAGGGCTGCATTTTAAATCCAACACGCTACATCAAATAGGACGGAAGAAAGAACGAGTAAGAATGTGTCCAAGCATTTCATTTTTCCCCGAAGAAGAAAGAGTAATTCCATGTGTCTGAGAAACCTTGGGAATGCTTCTGTGCAGCTAAGATCACAAACAACACGCTTAGCATCGACATTCCATGCTTTGATTCCTCCATCAGCTGTGCCTATGAGAAGCTTTTCTCAAGAAGAACATTAGTTCCAGAAGCATTAGAATTCAATCCAGTACTGAAGCTTGCAACTATACTAATTAACATGAAAAAGAAACAAGAATCATAACATAATAATCTATGTCTATTTTTTTTTTTTTTTGTACGGCATAATAATCTATATCTATTATATTGACAGTGTCTTACCAAACGGTCAGATTTGCACTCCCACTCAAGTGACATGATCTCTGCCCCACAATAGATAGTTGCATTTCTTGATGCTGGTGCTGATGAGTCATATGTCCATATCCTTCATCAGAATACATTAATATCAACACAAAGATCAGGATCACATAATCTTTTGGCAAGCCAAAAAGTTTCAGTGATAGTACACCAAGATGGCGTCACTCTACAGAGTGGATATACTTCAAACCCCACAAAATCCAATCATCTATATCTATAGCATATCCTTTTACACCAAAGAATAGATGAACGAAGATTGATCCCAGAAAAAAGAATAAATGAAACAAAAGGGAGCTCTTAAACATCCTCATAGAATTTTGTACACCCTTGAAAAAGTACAACGAGAAGTATCCTTGGATAGTTTTTTCTTCTAGTCTCCAGCTTTTCATCCCCCAGCTAGCCATAACCTCGTCATTGTTCTAGGCAGCTCATCAATTAAACATGGAGAAAACTAGAGCTCATAACTGTCGGAAAGTGCAATATAGTAAGAAGTGATTCACCTCCTATATGCTTCTTAAGAACACCAACTTACTACAGAACTTTCTTTCCTCAAATTATCTGCCATCAGAATGGCATCCGATCCGTAAACCATGTAAGAAAACGTCAGTTTACTAGCGCTTTTGTCCTCCCAATTGACATCCACATCCACTTGCATCCCATTTTACCCAAACTATTATCACATGATTTAACTGAAAATTGTCTTGAAGTTTCTCCTTCCCTTAGCAATCTATAAACCTCCCCATACTGTTGTAGACCCTTTGTAGGAAATGGTTCAACTAATCCTATTCCCAATCTGTTGTCGGTCTTCGAACAAGTATCCTGAAAGAGAAGTCACAGGATACTTGATCTCCTTCTTGACATCTTACCCATCGTAGCCTCCTTATCCAGCTTTATATGGTTATAGAATTTTAGTAGCAGTACCACCACACCAAATATCCAACCAAAATAAGATGCATCTACTATTACCGAATGCAAAATTTAAGAAACTTTTCTATAATCTTTCACAATTTCTTTCCACACACTAGTTTCATACGAGGTGGTAATACCCTCAGGGGATCACTTGTAACGGCTACCCCCATATTTTTCCTGAATTTTTTTATTTTTCACATGACTTAATCTTCATGTACAAACCTCCATAATTGTTTGACAGAAAAGGTTTGGTAGAGTTTATTTTGTAAATATCCAAACTCCATTTAGGGTGTGTTCGGTATGAAGGAAAACGTTTTCCAAGAAAATAAGTGGGTATCTTACTTATTTTCTTGTGTTCGGTATGTAAGCAAAAAATAATTGTCATAAAGCATCTATATATATATAGTAAAGCTAGGAATAGAAAAGGTGATGCACCTCTCTTTCACCAAGGATTCTATTTATGTTTTTCCTCATTTTTTTGACAATTTTCCCTATTTTTTTATTTTTTATTGTACAAGAATAAATATGACAATTACTACTCCTCCCTTCAATCCTATTCTATAATTAAGAACTTAAATGTCTCGAAATTTATTACTCCACTAATTACAAAAATCGATTAAAATTCTGAAAGAATACTCATATGCATAACTCTTTTGATCCCTCTATTAATTTATTGTGAGCCGAGAGGGGAATGGAGCTATTGGAGTTTCGTGAAGTATCTCCTTACTGCTTCCTCAGGTTGCCTATATTTTTCTTTTCCTAATTTTATTTATTTATTTGTATATTATGTAGTGTTCATTTTGGCTGCAACACACCATATTAGGTTATTAGTATGTACTTATGAAGAAAAAATTGAGTTAAATACAATTTGATGAGTTTTTGCTGTAAAATTTTATGCTTGCAGTTAATTTGAAAATCTAATTCAATTAAGCGAAGTAATCTATATCAAATAAGTCTTACAACTAATTATATGTGATGAACATTATGAGTTGTTATTTTATTTTATAGGATAAATATGAAATAAGACTTACAATGATCTTCTTATCAGGTATTACTGTATCAGCATCCATATTGAAAGTCAAGTGTTTGTACTTGGATAAAAAATTCCATGTTGTTAACTCAACCTGGTATATTTTCTATTTCCTGAAGCTGAGGTTAGTTTTTGTTTTTGAATAATGCTTACTCAAAAATATTCTTTAAAATTGACTTTACTAGATAAGTAGTTGGATTTACTCAAGAGTAATGACTCTTCTCAAAGTTTTCTTGTGTATGGACTTGTATTTTCATTGTTTTTCTAATTAATTTCATATGAATTATTTCTTATATCTTTATTATGCGTCAAACTATTTCTATTGCATATTTTGTATATACTTTTTTTTTTTTTTTGATTAAGCACCGGGTGTCCGAGTCTCTTTGAGCCCCAACTAATCCCGGGGGTGCACAGGCCCTCGGCAAGGAGTTTCCCGCAAGTGCATATTTTGTATATACTTCAAGATAACTGTTTGTAAATCTTTAGTGCTAACACTTGCAGGGATCCAACGACATCATGTCATTGTATCAGCTTTTTAAATTTGAAGATTCTATAAAAGATAATGATGAAGTATGTAATTTCTCCCAAAGACATTTTATCATTGCTACAGAAGAAAGTTTATAGTTTAACCAAGAAAAATCAAAGCTTTGAAAAGTTCAACAACTCTTGGGGAAAAGATTTTTGAAGGGCTTCAGCAAGTAATGTTTGATAACTTTGTTTTCTGTTATTAATGTTTCAATCTTTCAACTATGTCTGTGTTATTTCAGCTTTACCAGCTATATTTATTTCTCAAAAACTTTTTCGGTATAAAACTACAAAAATGTATGTAATGCTTTTATTTGAACTTATGGTTATATTTAATTATTTTAATATGTAGTCTTTCCTTATACATTTG
This sequence comes from Lycium ferocissimum, assembly GCF_029784015.1. Lineage (NCBI taxonomy): Eukaryota > Viridiplantae > Streptophyta > Magnoliopsida > Solanales > Solanaceae > Lycium > Lycium ferocissimum. Next base: position 66,454 of record NW_026713251.1, on the reverse strand, counting down.
ATTTTTAAAAGAAAATCGTATGTATGTCTTATGTTATATATTTGTTTTTTAGCTATGGTATTATATTTAATGGGACTGGATCAAGGTTTAGTTCAGAATCAACTATCTGAGATGACAATAGAACTAGATTCAAAGAAAAAAGATTCCTAACTAAGTTTCGTAAATTAGGAGTTTTACTACTTGCAAATGGAGAGAACAGGTTCAACCCCATTGTGGGCGCATTGGATTTGAAGACTAAAAACATTCTTTGCAATATTTTTTAATATTCAGGCATTAGAAGAAGAATATATCATAAATTCAATATTGTATTTAATAACCGAGCGAAGCGCGGACAAATTCACTAGTTTGTATATAATTTAGTCAAATACTATGGGAGGTGAGGGTGGGGGTAAGGGTGTGGAGTGGTGGGATGGGGGCTACGGGGGTGGGTGAGATGAGGTGTGTTGGAGGGTGGAAGGACACAATCAATGTGGAATGCCACTTCACAAAATTCCGTCATGTTTCAGAAACATTTATACGAGAATGCATGTCAGCTAAGGGAATTTACCTAACTGTCCCATCCACAGAAGCACTAGCAACATTGTCCCCAGTAGCAGAAAAACGGCAACGACTTATTGGACTTGTGTGGCCTAAGAATGTCTCCTGTAAAATATTATGGCAGAACCATCAATTAACCCCACCTCAGTGCCCCAAAGAAAGAATAATTATAGATTATATGTCTATGAGTTTATGATGAGCATGAATAGAAAATGAAGAGAGGAGCTGCTGAAGTGAAAAATTGAAAATTCAGGCTAATTAAACTCAATATTGTCTCCAAAAGAGTCTACCTGGAAGTCTACTCTAACTTCAGGGAATTCTTCTTCTCTCTGTGCTTCATTTCCAGTGTCTGTCGAAATATCACATGATAACTCATCTCAGAATCGGAATCATCATCATAAGAAGAAGAAGAAGAAGAAGGAGGCCTCACTTCTCTCACTCTGACTACTCACTCTGACTACTGTGACAACTAATTTTAGAAGTTGAAACGTGAGTATCATCAGGCCTGATATCATCAATGTGTTTAGGTTCTCTTTCACCCGTTTGTGGAGTTGCATAGACACAAATATCATGAGATGCCGCAGGTCCGAAAACTGTGGGTTCCCCGGAACCAGCAAGAGGATTTGATGAGCTGTTAGTCCCTACAGTGACTTCCGTCGCTAGCAAGGCATTACTGAGATCAAACAATGCAGTTAGTAGCCTTCAGACTGTCAGTGAGAACAAATTGTAACTGCTCTCACCTCCTTAACTGATGTAGTTGAGTCTCTTTCTCCTCCAACAATACTTGAAGTTGCGCAAGTTTGAAATTAAGTTGCTTGATGTCTCCTTTGAGGCGACTCACCATGTTGCTTTCAGAACTGATCTTCATTAACGCAGGGATACGTGGCATAGCTAAGGAGAAACTCAATGGAGGCACAGTGGTAAAGAAAACAAATGGATGACAACTAAAAAAACAATCATCTGCAAGCACGTAATACTATCCATCATCAATGACATGCATCAGGTTGAGTGAATCTACTTCCTTAAACAACCAAGTCCAAATATATCAAACAAAGAGTAACAAAATCCCTGACTTATAGCCTGTTTGGCCAAGCTTCTAAAATAGGTTTTTTTTTTTTTTTTTTTTTTTTAGAATGGTAACCAAAAATCAGCTTATTTTGAAAAGTGCTTTTCAAAAACGCACTTTTGGTGAAAAGCAAATTGTGTTTGGCCAATTAATTTAAAAAGCACGTTTGAGTAGCAATTAGGGTATGTTAAATTACAACTTGTTAATACACCTATGGATCCAAATGTTAAGTTTCCTCCTAGACAGCGGGAGCCCCAGAGGACCCCAATCTTTACCAGAGATTGGTTGACAAGCTCAATTATCTTACGATCACATGACGAGACATCTCATTTATTGTCAGTGTTGTTAGCCGATTTCTCCAAGCTCCTTCGACAGTCATGGAATGCATCAATTTACATTCTTAGGTATATCAAAGTTCACTTGGACAAGGTCTAATTGTATGAGGATAAGAGCACATGCAAATATTATTGGAAACTCTGATGCAGACTAGGCTGAATCTTCTTAAGATACATGATCTACTTTAGGACTCTGTGTTTCAATTACAGAAAAGTGACATCTTGGAAAAGCAAAACACAAGATGTAATAGCTAGATCAAGTGCAGAGGCAGGATATCGAGCAATGGTGTTGGATACATCTGCCCTTATATGACTAAAGAAACTTCTTAAAGAGTCAAGGCTTGGAGGAGATGCACTAATGCAATTGATCGATGACAATCAGGCGGCAATACACAATGCTTCGAGACAAGTGTTTCATGAGAGAACAAAGTATACAGAAATATATTGTTATTTCATCTAACAAAAGAATTGGGGTGCACTGCTACAGGTTTTATCAACTAGAACGATCAATTAACAGATACACTTACAAAGTCATTCCACCGCTCCAGAATTGAGTATATATGTGGCAAGTTAGGATCATATAACATGTATGCCCCAACTTAAGGGGGGAGTGTTAAGAATTAGAAGAACCCACTCTTTGTAAATAAGGAAAAGGTTTGGAATTCTTATAATTGTGTAACTAGAAATAAGAATTACTTTCCTTTCATTTTAGAATTACATTTCGTTCCTTTTTAGGTGTAAACACTATGTAAACCACAACATGCTTGAGAGAATAATCAAGCAATTCATTCCAAAACAGCATCTCTCCATGAGGTAGGGGTAAAGTCTGCGTACACCCTACCCTCCCCAAACCCCACATGTGGGATTACACTGGGTAGGTTGTTTTTTGTTGTAAGCAATCCATTCCAAACATCTCATTCTTTTATCATTAGTTACATTTAGCTTACTACCATATGGTGATATGCAATGTGTAATTGCTTTTGCTACAATCTAATGGGTACATTTTTCCTGTGCAACATTAAATACCTTCAAACATATTATTGATCTTCATAAGAGACATTCAGACATTTATCTGCTTCTACTACAAACTGATTCCCTCAACAAAAATTGGTAAAGGCCTTGGCATCTTCATTTGCCCCATATAACTGGCAGTAAAGCACCACAAACTAAACGTAAAAGATGCTCTCCTCTTAACACCAAAGAACCATAATTAATCCCACCTGTAGGGCAACCGCTTGAAATTAATGTGCACAATTTAAAGCAAGAATATTTAAGCAATAATTAGGAATAAGAAAATGTGATAATATATACTTAAGGATATGAGTGCCATTAAACATCTTGCTCAGAAAATTTCGAAGAGATAGATGCAACGCATCGGACCACTCCTTAGAAAAGTATACCCGGAACTGGGGTTCGGATTGAGGAGTTTTAATATATGGAATTGCTGCATGAAATATTTTTACATGTCAATTTATATGAGAAGAAAGTTTCACGTTTAATAAGAAAGATAACTAAGAGAGGACCCACCAAACCATGACGCCCACACGTGGTCTTTTTGCAGCAATTCACGCCCATGTATGTCAAACAACTCTATCACTTTGTCCTTTCTGCCAGCTTGTATGGCATGAATGATATAATACCGTATAATACAGACATCTAAGTCTGATATGGTAGAAATAAGTTCTGTCTCATGAGAAGAAAAGCACTGCTTGAAAAAGCGAAGGAGTTCAATCAGGTTTTCAGCTTGGAATTTGGGCACGTAGATGGAGAAAATTAAATCTAATATCTTATCAACTTGAAATCCTTTGCCAATATCAGTTCCCAACTCTTTGACAAAAGCCTGCAGAGTGTTTGTAAAGCCTCTGAATACTAGAAATTCCCTGACAAGCTCCTCCGCATACAGCATATTCTCCATCTTGCCTTGAGCACTTACAAGGAGAGGCATGCCTTTAGAACCTGGGAAGACAAAAAATCACTTACTCCTCTCATAAGACAGATTCCACGAGCACCACAGCCATCAGATGTGGCAACACAAAACACTCTGCAACTTCACAAGCATGTTGAGCTGTGATTATGGTGACAATCTGCTCAATCCTTGCAACAGGACAATAACAAATTTACTCTTTGAGCTTATATGGATTAAAAAGAATCTAGGAACCAATAACCACTGCTGAACTCCAGCTGCTCCAGAAATAGTAAGACGAGTTTTGCAGCATACATAAAATGATGATTATTGTGAAAATTGAAAAAAAAAAAAGTGATTTTATCTTGAATTGAGTGCACAGACAACATAGAATTGCTCGAGTTTAGACTATTAGAAACAAGGTAAGTTTAGACTACATGGGATAAGGAGAATTCCTCAAATACTGAGACTTCTAATTATGACAAAATTAGGAATAATTTCTTATACTAATAACCTGAATAATTTATTCTATTATATAAACAGAATTTATTTCCTCTCTACCCCATAAAGGTAGAGGTAAGGTCTGCGTACATCCTACCCTCCCCAGGCCCCACTTGTGGGATTACACTGGCTATGTTGTTGTCGTTGTAGTATTATACAAAGGGCAGCCTGGTGCACTAAACTCCCGCTATGCTCGGGGTCCGGAGAAGGACTGGACCACAAGGGTCTATTGTATGCAACCGTACCCTGCATTTCTGCAAGAGGCAGTTTCCGTGTCCCCTTAAACTTAAGGTAAGTAAACAACTTGAACTTGCAAATCAAAACTGGAAAGCCGCGCCGAGCAGAGTATGCCAGGAAAGGTTATTGTTGAAAGGACAGGCATCTACATACAACAACAACATACCCAGTGTAATTCCACATGTGGGGTTTGGGGAGGGTAGGAAGTATGCACGCCTTACATCTACCTTTGTGTTGGGCAGAGAGGTCGTTTCCGAAAGACCCTCGGCTCGAAAAGAAAGAAAATTAAAGAAAAGGAAGGAAAATAAAAGGAAAGAAAAATACTGGAAAAGGAATTCGACGCAGACAGTAAAAAAAATAATAGCAAAAAATAAAAAGAAAATGACAGCAAAAGAGAAATATACAAAGCAAAAGCGCAAAAGATAGTGATACACATCGAAGAATGGGCAATTACGCATTTACTAAATACTACTACTAAGAATACGTGTAGAGGGTGCTAGCCCCTACCTCTCCCACCTACCGTGCAACATCACGCGACTACCTAGTACCCTTCTACCCCAATCCTCGACCTCAACACTTTCCTATCTAGGGTCATGTCCTCAGTAAACAGAAGTTGTGCCATGAACTGTCTGCATAATATGTCGAATTAGTGACTCCAAATTAGTGCACAACCAGAAAAAGAAAAGTGATTGGGATTATTTCCTCTGAAACTTGTTGATACTGTGCACACTGGAAAAAAAGAAAAAGCTTCTTGATCATACATTAAAAGAAATCTATACTCACTAGCTCAAAGATGTATGGTGATGCGAATCTCCAGGACATCTTTACTGCATCTTGAAATTTGAATTAATGGCTCAAAAGTAACTATAAAAGCTGCCGAAAAATAAATGTTTAGAGGGAGTTACTACCCAAACTATATACTATAAGAAAGAGAAGAGATGGCTTTCTGGTAACGGCTAAAAAAAGTTGTGTTCAGAGAAGGAACTCAATATCCAACATCTGCCTGTAAGGGAAAAAGGGGGAATAAACCTTCTAAAAAAGAAGAAACTTTTCCAAAATGAAGAATAAGATTTTGCTTGAAAGAGAATGAAGAAGTTGGAATAGTGGTCAGATTTGCAACCTTTTTCAAAATATTACCCGAATGATATGGTATTTCTTTTTTGTATTTCAAATAGTTTGTATAGTGTCCACTAAACAAAATTGAGAGGAGGTACAGTGTCCAATAAAGGTTCTTTTAATGGTTTCAGTACCAAAGACAACCACGTCAAAGCAATCACCTTCTATAGAAAGGAAAAGTAGAATATGACAAGTTTTGGCTGGGCAAGCAACATAAGGCAACCCTCCGGTAGGCAAAATTAAGTCTCTTCCAAAAGAATAAAAGTGTCGATACCATGTGAAAATTAGAGGGGAGGAAAAGGTAAAGAAAAGTTGACTTGAATTAATAACAGGAGGGATTTTTTTTGCACCCATGGGTGTGGCTTAATGATCAATGAAGTGGGAGGAGAACCATGAGGTCTCGGGTTTAAATCCGAGCGGAAAAAAAAAACATTAGATGATTTCCTCCCATCTATCAAAGCCTTGGTGGATAAAGTGACCTGGTGGTGGGAGGTAGCGGGTATCCTATGAAATTAGTCGAGGTGCGTGCAAGCTGGCCCGGACACCACAGTTATCAAAAAAAAAGGTAAGAACAGGAGGACTTTTTTGTCCATTTGTGAATATTTATGGTGAACAAGCCAATCTGTACACACCTCAAGTCAACTAATTCACCAGATAGTATGTCTGGCACACAAGCACAAGTTGTATTGGCAATCCTACTCTTAAAAGTTGGAGCAGAAAGATTCACAGCAAGTGTTGTAACTGCAATTTGAACCTGGTATCTCCAGGTTGTTACTCTTGTGCTCAACCATTAGTTCATCTGATTGGGGATTGTACAAGAGGAGTCCTAGTATAGGAATTACGATTACTGGAAACAAGGTTTCTCTAGACCATAGCAAAAATTATTAAATAAGAAAAATTATCGAATAAAAATTATCGAAATACAAAGATTCCTGATTGCAACAAAGTAGGAAAAATCTCGAACATTCTAAAATATGACTAAATTAATTCTAGACTTTCAACCATTACCGAGAGGAACCATGGAAATATCTTACGACCAGTCACTTCATTCCCTGATTTTTACTTTTTATAAAGGGAAAATTACTGAAAGAGGATGCTCAATAGTTATATTCAATAACTTGGTAATGTACTTTTTGAATAAGGTAACATTTGTATTTCATCCAAAAATATCAGCATATGGACTGCGGCTGAGGTACTTTACAAGTAAAACCACAAGCAGTGGCCTGGGGGTAAAAAACTAGTTACAATTTACATATTGCCTAGAAAATCTACCAAATCTCCTGCCTCCCCCACTATATCTTGTTTACACCAAAAGTACAAGAGACTAAGACATTTCGTTTTAACTATCTGTATAGAATTAGCTTTGTCATCAAATTGTCTGGAGTTCCTCTCCTTCCAGATTGTCCACCAAATACAAGCTGGAATGGCTTGCCACCAGTCTTCCTGTGCATTTCTTCTTCCAATTGCTTCCCAGTTGCATAGAAGTTCTAAAGTTGATCTTGGTAACACCCAATTCACCCCAAGTATACAAAAGAACATGTGCCACAGATGTGCAGTTGTCTGACAATGAAGGAATAAATGCTCATTTGTTTCTGCATTTTCCACACAAAATAGGCATCTTGAAGATATTTGTAGACCTCTTCTTTGTAGAGCCTCTTGTAGTAAGACAAGCCCTCCTCAAAACTAACCAAACAAAAGCAGAAACCTTATATGGAATTTTGACTTTCCAGATAAGTTTCCATGGCCAAATCGGTGATGGGTTCACAACCTTGTTTTTCTCCCAGTATAGTGACTTGACAGAGAAATTCCCTTTGTTGCATAATTTCCAGACTGGGTTGTCTGGGGTATTAATGGTACCGGTGAAGGAATTCAGTAACAAAAGCAGATCTGATACTCTCCCTATTTCCCAATCATTCAATGCCCTTCTAAACACAAGATTCCATCCTTGTTCTGTCCACATTTGGTAATGTACTTCTACATCTTTCAATTTATATATTTTTTATAAAGCAAAAGTATCATATGTTGACACACCAAGATGCTGTCGAAGTATGTACAAAACAATTAGCGGCTCAACCACATTTAGCTATCATGTAATCCCATTTATCCACACATATGGTTATCCTCCCTTTAGAGCAAAAAAGAATACAAGAAAATAAAAAGATATCTTAATACAACCAGTTTTGCATTTTACCACTATTTTACTACTACGAAACAGTCACCTATTTCTTTTCTTAGTAATTGGGGTGTTCGGCCCAGCTTGTACGGACCCTGACTATTGCACCGGATACCTGCTACTTCCCAATTCCCACCACCATAAGTATCGAGCAACTCTACCCTACAAGGCTTAGGCAGAAGGGAAGAAGGGAAGAGATTACCTAGCATTTTTTGTCTCCGCTGGCATTTAAACGTTGGTCACACCCGCTTCATTGATCGCTGGGACACCATCAGGTGCGAAACAATCACCTATTTCTTCCAATCCATATAAACCAAAAAGTACATAAAGGTATAGCTCTCTGTTATTCCTTAATTTTCTTTGCTCATCTTCTGTATCCTCCAACTTGTGACCATTTCTTTTACTGCCTCAGCAATAACCCGAGTAAGGAATAACGAACATGCAAGGTTTCAAAATTGTGAAACAAATCTACGTTGTATCAAAAGTGGTTAGTGTCTTTTCCATTCTCTTTGCACAAGTAACCAACTTACTATTTTTGATAAAAGCAACACCAACTTACTATATCTCCTCCTGCTCCTTAAATAGTCTATCGCAAAGTAGGAATAAGAGTCCCCTCCTGGAGCGAAATAATGTCTATAGAAGATAAGTTAATTCTTTACTTTAAGAAAGGAATCCACTCTAAAAGCTAGTCTTCTTTTATCCAAACATTTTGAGGCAATAAGTAGATTCATGGTAGTTCATTCGAAAGGAAAAAGTCAGCAATCCACTATATTCAACACATATCAGGCATGGTTCATTATTTCAATAGGGTACAAATATATAAACGTGATATTCTTAGATACTTTTTAAGACCTACCACTAAAACCAATTAGTAGTAACCTTTGGGCTTCTAATAAGATAAATTACAATATGAGACGCAATAGGGTAGATAGTCTGTGACAATTCACTTGTCCCCTTGATCGTAAGACCTCTTCAGATGCAATTCAAATAAGTCCTCCACCTCCTCTCACTACAACTCTTATAACCCTTCAAATGGTTACATCCCATATTATTCCTCGATTATTAGTGCGACACCGTACCCTCCTCGTCATTTGCCACTCAAAACACTTGCATGAATGACTCCATTAAAGGTGTTTCCCTGGACCACAAGTCCTTCCGAGGCTGACTCGCTCCCCGCTACCCACATGAAAGGCAATGTGTTCGACAAACCAGTTTTGGCCTTCATGATCCCCTTCCACGCACCAACTCCATAAGAATATACAAATCCTCCAAGAACTCCATTGTTAGTTTCTCCATATCTAGTGTAGTAACTCTTTTCAATTGATATTGCTTTCCACAACCACTTCCTCGATAACCTCAAATTGAAGGGGAGCGATAATCCACTGATTCTGCATTTTCTTTTTGCAAGAAACCTGTATTTCTAGTTACGAATCATTTCTGCTTTTCATGATTGAATTTTTGCATAGTTCTTCTCCTTTATGGAATACTAGAAGTTCCAATTTTATGCAATTCATATACAATAGAGATAATAGCTCCTTGAGGTGAAAGCTCCCCAAAAATATGTATTTTTTTCAATTTTTCAGCAATGCTTGATTCTCAGCTAAAGCTGGTACTGAGTCTGCAGAGAAATGCTCTCTCTGTACCACAGTGAAGTTGAAGGTAGATAATCCATGGATTCTGCATTTTGCTCTAACAAGGAGTACAAATTTCTGGTTATTTGTGCTTCTCAACAACAACATGCCAAGTGTAATCCCACAAGTGGAATCTAGGGAGGGTAGAGTACCTTACCCCTACCATGGGAGGTAGAGAGGCTGTTTCAGATAGATCCTCAGCTCAAAGAAAAAGAAATAATACAAGTAAAGAAGCCAATAAAGATACACATACATGTAATTTGTATAATTCTCCTTCAAATCTTATGCAATTCATAGACAATAGAGATACACACAGTTCCTTTTCAGGTCAAGAAGTCCCACCCCATTTCCCCAGAATTCTCTCAAAGCCTCAAGTGTGAGTGTAGTATTTCCGGTGAAATCAAACAAAACCAATGAAATAAATAGTCGAACAAAGAAAGAATCGGAAAGGCGTATTGTGCGGATAGTACCTCTCTTATAATCTGATTTTTCTTCTCTTGAATCCAGACGGCGACTCTGGCGGCTTCACGGACACGGAGGACCGGAACTTAAAGTGGTCCTTTGGTACTATGCACAAACAGTCCGACAAAATTCTCTTGCTTGGTTACCAAGGATATGTTAAATAGTCACTTTGTTCCAATTTATTTCTACCATTTTCTTTTTAGTTTGTCCTAATTTATTTTTTATTTTTTTGACATTGGTAACATTTCTATATATTAACAGGTTTACAATACCAAATTGTATAGTCCTCAATTAGACAATTACAAAAGAAGGATCATCCTTTCTATGTTCCTTTTACAAATTATCTAAAACATCAAAAATATCTTATGTTTCCCTTAAGCATTCATGTTTACACCAAAAATTAAAAAAGGTTAGACAATTCATCTTCAGTTCCAATCTCAAAACACCTCTGATTTCTCTCTTTCCCCACAGCCCATTAATTTGTCCTAATAAGAATAATTGTAACGACCCGTTTGGTCGTTATAGTGCTTTTGACACATTTACCCCTGTTGGCCCTTCCCTGAGCCCTATTAGTACGATTTTGACCTGCGGGGATGGGTGGCACGGTCCCCGAGGTAATCGGGCGAGATTTATGATCACTTATGTGAAATAGAGCCTTAAAGCGAAAAGCGGTTGACTGATAGTTGACTTTTGGGTAAACGGACCTATTTCGAAAATCCGTCGATTCCGAGAGGTTCGGATGGTCGATTATGACTTGGTGGGATGTTCAGTTCGGTTCCTAGCCGGTCAAATAGACTTCCGTTGGGAATTCTGAGACCAGGAGTGAGTCTGTAGCGTGTTTTTATGTATGTTTGCATATCTGGGAGGTCCGGGGTGATTGTCGGGTTTTAGGAATGAGATAGTGAAAAAACGAATCCGTGGTGTATGTTACCTGCTGCGACGAGGCTCGTGTCTTGGGTAATGGACTGCCTGGCGAGGGCACAGTCCGCTGGCGCGAGATGGTGGATTCATGGGAATCCGCTCCAGCGGACACGCTGCGGCAGTCAGGGCATCGTGATAGCGATCCTGCTATATCGATCTCATTACCGCTGCGGCGAGAAACGCGGAACAGTGTCCTATTTAATGCTAAGTAAAACCCTTAATTTCCTATTCCTACATTTATTATTCCTAAGTGTCTTTAAAGCGAATTGAAGAGGTTCTAAGCAGATTCTTCTTAGGGGTAAGTTCTCTAACCTTGATTTCCTTTATTCACCTTTCTTAAGCATTCCATGGTAGAAAATCTATAGAACTTAAGGAAGAAGATGGGTTTTGACGTTTACTTTATTATTTGATATTTAGAATTCTAATATGAGATTTGTTGATGGATTTGACTAATCTAAGCATGAAATTTGATGAATTAGTGACCCATAGGCTTGAATCTTCCATTGTAGTTGATGAATTGAAAGATTGAAAGTTAGGGTTTATACCCAAATTGGGGGTTTTGACTTGAATGATGAAATTGACCAATTCTTGAGTTAATTTAGCAATTAGGAGTAGAATTGAACTTCTAGAATGTTGGATTACCTATTCCATCTTTGAAATACCCGTTTTACCCTTGTGGGCCTGTTTTCCCCCTTTATCTTATTTGTTTGTTATTCGAACGATAGTGTAGTAATGTGGGTATCGTTATTTCTCATATCTAACTTAGAATTCGATAATGGCTAGACTTTGAGTACTTGGAGGCTCTTCAGAAGGGCAAAGCTCAGATTTGATTGCTCGTGGCTCCAGCTCGACAGCGAGGTAGGTTACGACTTATCTTCTGGTTAGACTTCGGTTAGCGAAGCATATGTAGAGTTAGTTACATTCAGAGAAAGCATGTTATATCTTCGGGTATGAAGTTGGGATGGATTACTTAGGTTTGATATTATTGACTAATTTGTGGGCTTGTTGCCTTTTGTGATTTATTGGCTTATTGCCATATGTGTGATATTGGACTTGATACATAGTTGCCATATTGTGATTGTGATACTGTTGTGTCTCACTTATCTTGCCATTATCGTGGATAGAGGAAAGAACTTGACTTAATCTTGATATTGTGGTATGTGTCCATGTGTGGCAAGATTGGTATTGATATGATTTCACTTGGCATTGATACTGTGCATGGCACTCATCCTCATTTTACATGATACATTGATATGAGCTGAGACTTGGTACCGATGATGATGAAAGAGCTGAGTGTCCGATGCCTAAGGTCCTTGCTGGGACCGTGAGAGTGGTACATGGACTTCGCGGGTTCCCCATGGGTCATGACTATCGAGGCGTGAAGGTATTCCGTCCGTAGCATGTATGTACGGAGATTACATTTGGTCAGTGCATTTCATTGCATTGCGTATGCATTCATTACTACATTCATATATTTCTTGGACTCTGACTTGATACTACTATACTTGAGTTGTTGTTCTTGGACTGTGTTGTGTTTGTACTTGATTGGGAGCATGTCTATTCTTCAGTTTCTTTCTTTATATATGTTAGCTAACTGTTATCGGCCTATGATACCTACCAGTACATAGTGTTTGTACTGATACTACCTTGCTGCATTCTTTTCTGAGTGCAGAGTACATGACAAGCTCTACTTCCACTTCTCGTGACTGATTTCCGAGGCCCTGCTTTCGAGTATCTACAGTGAGCATCTGACGAGCCGCTGCCCAGAGATTCATCTATCATGTCTTTATATTCTTCCATTCAGACAGTTGTTTTTGACTTTCAGACTTGTATATTTAGACATTTACGTAGTTGCTCTTGTACGAGTAAGACCAGTTCCTTGGGGATTGTATTTTGTATTCCGCACTTATCTTTATTTATGTTTTAGACTTATAATTCTATTGTGTTATATATTTTATCGTGGTTTGAGTTAATGATTGAGGGGCGCATTTGCCTACCAAGGTGTGAAAGGGTAGTGTCACGCCCCGAACCATGGCCTGGGCGAAACACGGCACTCGGTGCCTTACTGCATGTGACCGAGCGAACCACATGGCTTGCTGAATCATCATGAGGTATAACATGAGCGAAATATAACGTGAATGCATGATGAGCCTTTATAAAACATGAGATGTCATAATAATTTAATGAAACACTTGTTTAAATCATGAATGCGGGAATAACATGAATAAGCCAAAATGGCTATACAACTCCGAATGTCGACATAACATAAATCGACTTGTCTAGTCTATGAAACCTCTATCATGAGTCTGACTAGAAAACATACTTACTGGGACAAGGCCCCCAGTATACCTTAGATGCATAACTAATAATAAAATAAAGAGTTGACTAAACCCCGAATGAGATGGGGCTCACCAATAAGCTGATACGAACGTCGTCCTCGAGCGTACGTGTCGTCCCGTATATACGTACTGCGCATCGTGAAATGCAGGCCCCGGCAATAAAGGGGACGTCGACATTGAATGTCTTGGTATGTAAAGCAACCGAATGAAATAACATGGGACATGAAATAACATGATAAGAATCGAAATCGAAAACTCCGGACATGAACATACGAGCATGAGTATAAGCATGGATACATATATAGATACAACATACGTAAAACATGATAAGTAGGAGAGCATTTCATAAACCGACCATGTGATATCACCACGTGGGTACGTGGAGTCGAACGGTACCTCGCCGGACCCGAGCCCCCATACCTTGCCGTATGAGGTGGTATCGTGCACGATGGATCCATTCGGTGTAAAGTTAAGGTATCGTCCTATCCGGGGGAGCGATCCTTGTCCTACGGTGGCTACGTAGTTTCAGGCTATCTGAGCCTTCTCGGTAATTCGTGCAACTCCCAAAAACATGAACATAATATAGTTGGCTAAGAAGCCCATGATTTTCGTGAATTAACTTGTACTTGTCTTGTAATCATGATTTCACGAAATAACTTGTAAACATGGTTTCATGAAATAACTTGTAAATATGGTTTCATAAAGTAACTTGTATTTAGCATGTATGTATCTTGAGTCATGGTATGAACATAGTTATAAAATACAATTGCATGAAAACTTGTAGACATATAGGATATTCATGAAATAAGCATTTTTATTCAAAAACATGCATGCAAGAACCCATGGAATACAAGATATGGGTTTTCATAGATTACGGACGGATTCTCAATAATCATAAAGAAATATTAAGAACACAATGATGGAATTATAACAATTCATACATAATATAATCATGGACATGGACCTAGGGTTATCATGAGCATGGTATTGAAACCCTAGTTTTGTATTGAAATCATAATTTTATGGATTTTGAGGCGTGGGAAGAACAATGATGTTCCCACACGTATAGTAACTCTACATACCTTAATTGCTCCAAAACTTGAATTAAAGACTTGAGCTTTGAAGAAGATTTCCAAAATCTTGAGTTCTTGAACCTTGAGATGGGTTTTCTTGAAAACCCTAGTTTTAGAATGATAATTTCTTGTTTAGATTACAAGGATAGATGTTAGAATTGAGTTGGAATAATTAGAGTAGGCTTACCTTGGTGTTCTTGATGATGGGAGAGGGTAGGAGGTCGTTCTAGGGCTTGAAGGAATGAAAAATAATGATTAGAACTGATATGGACGAATATATACTGTTCGGAAAAATAAATTTTTCGGCCCAACAAATATGGCCGTATTTCAAAATACGGGCCGTATTTTGAAATATGCGGCCGTATTTTGAAATATGGACAAGACGCCTCGTTCAAGAAATGGCCATAACCTCTTGCACGGATGTCCGTTTGACCCCGTAAGATACCGTTGGAAAGGTATTTCAATGCTCTACAACTTTCATCAAGGAAATTTTCCAAATTCCAAACACGTTTTGAAATACGGGCCGTAAAGTGAAATACGGTCCGTATTTAACCATATGACCTCAAAATGTCAAATTCCGTATGTTCGAAATTCTTGGTTTCGGTTTACGGGCAATCGTTCATGGGCGTAAATTGGAATACGACCACTTGTTCATGGGCGTAAACCACCATATCACAACCGAACGGAAAAATCTCAATTCCCACATTCTTTATCCGATTTTCTAAGTCTAGGATCGTGGTTAAAGCTTAGGTCGAAGATACGGGGTGTTACAATATCTCCCCGGGGATCATTCGTCCTCGAATGATGGGTCATGGTTAAGAACATGGTGGACATGGCTTGAATACATGAACATGAAAGAAACATGACGTAAAACGTAAGAGCTTGACATGGTTACGTGGGAACATGGTCATGGATCATGAGAACTGAATACGTGATTACATGGAAACATGTGCATGGGGAACATGAAACTGAGTAGCGCCTACATGAATGATAATCATGAAACATTTGTCCTCGATTTATGACTAGTGGTTAAGAATCGCTACTAACTCGAATCTAAAAATTTTGGCAGACTTCCTTCATAATTCGGACCCTCATGACATTTTTCAAATGCTTGTCAGCTAACTAAAGTACCAACACACAACTCACGTAGTATCTTAATACGCATGATGTGACATAACGTGATTACTGCATCTTGTATGTAGCTAACATAAATACTGAGCTGGCTTGAATACACGGATATTGGCGAATGATTACATGATTACTATACATGGTTTGGAAAGAAATGCGTAGGCACGAATGACATGAGTACCGGAAATAGGCACGAACATGACATGATTACCGGGCGTGAGATGCGTGACGTGGGACATAAATACACGAAACCGGATGACATGAATACATAAGTGCTAAACCGTATGAGATATGAATACGTGTAAAAATGGATATCGTAACATGGGATCTGAATGTCGAAAACATGATTGTTACAACATGAGGGTTGAATACTAAGCGCGGGTAGGATTTGGATACTTAGAGACTTGATCATAGATGTTCGTATGTCACCATGGTAATATGAGATAGGAGTATGACTTAGGCTTTGAATGTAAGCGCAACTCGATGTGAATGCGACAGACTTCAGTCGTATAACAAGAATATAACCCTAACATAGGTGTTCATAAATATCTAGCATAGGCATGACATGAATACGTCGAATCTGAGTAGAATACTCCCGAGATAAGTACCATAGGGTACATGAAAAGATATCTATTTGAATATAGGAATGCACCTTACTTCTGATTATCTTGCTAGCTGTAAATCATGATTACGAATACCTTAGCTCATCTTGCTCATTCCCGTGAGCGAATTATAGAGGACTGAGAGAAAAGGAATTATTGGTACTATTCACATGAGGTACGTTGCCTTAGAGACAGACATGACATGGTGCATTGTACATGGAGGACGTAACGTGGAACATGCGTGCATGGGAACATTATTCATACGGCATGAAACGTGAATAGCATGACATGGGGCATGGGACCATGAAAAATATAGCGTTTATATGAGTACCTACATACCATGGCGTATGGACTTGAGTTCATGAGTATTGAAGTAAGACTAAGGCGTAAGTAGGAAGTCATCTTGAACTTAAACAATGGCATAAGTACTTCGGAAAAGAAAATGGCATCCTTTGTGCTAAGCTACGAGCCGCTTTAAAACAAAAAAAGAACCGTAGGAACATAAGCATGAGTTACGTAGAATCGTGGGTAGGACATCCATCTTGACTTACCCTTATCGTTACCTACCAACCCCACTGTTATGCTATTTCCATATGTGGATGCCCAAAGAAGTCGGTCGTGGGCCCGAATACGTGAGAACGTAGGTAGCATATCTTTGGAGTTGAAATAAATCATTTACCTAAGGCATTTTTTTTTTTTTTTACCTTGTTCAAGGACCAAAGGGCATTCCATAGGATTCTTAGTCTTTAAACTATTGTGTTACCTTTTCCTCAATCATTATCAAAATCAACATCATATTTGGAAAGCACTTAGAAGCTAGAACGTGGTCATGGGTATAAAAGCACGATAGATACATGAGACATGAATGCGGTCTTTAATCTTGGTCATGAGTACAACCCGATCCGAAAACATGAAAGAACATTCCCTCGCATAGCTTGCTTATCTATGTATGGAGTCTTATTTCTTATACCTTAAACGTGGAGTGTAAAGCTTTAACAAGGGCATAAGATAGGTATGCTATGCATGTGTAGAGTACGTTTGGGCATTGGTACTACATAGTGCATGAATTATTCGAAATTGAAACGTTACACTCTTAAACCTTTTATTCGCCCTAAAACTTGATCTCGCCGAATTATGACAAAAGACAAATTCCACACACTTTATCTTAGCTACATGAAATTGTGATCCTTCGACATAATCTCCCTAACACCTATCAACTTACAAAACACATAGTTTATATCGGCACTTTATCGCACGATCTCCCCCTTAGTTCAAAAGCTAATGTTTAAAGCTCGGATCCTTGAGTTAGCGATAAGTGGTCATCTAGTGATTCGCTAAGTTCCTCTAACATACCGACAACTCATTTTTTTGGCTTACTTCAAGCAAGTCTTACCGGGAAAACGGATTACTTAAATGAACGGGTTTCTAATGTACATGACTAACATACTAGCTTTGTCGGTCTTGGGGAAACTATTTTCGATAGCACTTAAAGGCTCTTTCTTTCTCGTAGCTTGATCTCTTCCGCTTAGATGGTTTTCTTCTTTCACCAATTTCTATACCTCGAATTTAACTTAAATCCTTTGGGTTCTAATACGCTTTCAGTGTATTTAGACGGTTACCTTAGTAGTGCTAACTTGACTAAGTAGCTTCAATCGTACTTCTACTAACTCTGCTGAAATTTCTAATTCACTGTGTCCATTCAAACTTACTCACTATGCTTCTGTTAACCACTTGCTAGCATCATATTCTCTAATTCTTCTCTGAGTACTAAAGTGAAGCGTAAGGTTATTTCTAACTTTTCTTCCTTATCTGACTCTATTCTGGGGGTTGTATACTATCTTTTCGAATTATGGACATGGGTCACACTTAGGGAAATTTCATCTCGTCTCAAACAAGGAATTGGAATAACTAACCCCAAACTCCCTATACACTTTCAAAATTATATCATACTATACACATCGTGATAAATACTTATTCACATAACCTAAGAGGGAATTGTCATATCTTTTATCTCATACTAATATCTGCTTCTTGTAGTAACTCACTAACATCATACTCTCTAGGTCTGATCTGAATAGGCTTAAATAAATTAAAACTAACCTTACAAAAAAAAAAAAAAAATTCAATATCGTCTGTTCATGGTTTTCTTATCGCATCAGTCCCTTCCTAGTCATGTACATAGATCATATGGCAATATATATATATATATATCCTTGAAAAAAGTCGAGACTTTCTAGTATTACAGGTGGTTGGCTCTTAGGCTATTTCCTGCTTAAAACTACCATGAACAATTTATGCCTGCTGCAGTTAACTTCCTAACATGTTACCTTGTAGGGTCTTAAATCCGAACTATCAACTGCATAATAACCACGTAAGACATAATAGATCTAGGGCATAATATCTCATATGTGACAAGGAGGGAAAATTATTGGCATACCTATGACACATGTGACGGCACATCGGAGTCCTGGCGATCTACCGTATTATGATAACGTGCTTGATCCCCACTTAATCCTAATACTTCATCCCTATCAGTGCCTCGGTCTGCTAGTGCCCGAGTACTACGGGCTGCGAACGGTGTTGTTGAATTGGCTATGCTTGGTCTGGGGGAACGAATTGCACCACCACCCTTAGTGTTACTATTGTACTTGACTGAAGGGCATTCTCTTTGCATGTGGCCTTGGAGACCACAATTATAACACACATCCAAACCCAACCTACACACTCCTGCATGTCTTTTTCCACACGTACTGCAAATGGGGTGCGAAAAACCTTTGTTATCCTGTTTCACTTGTGGGCAATCTTTCAGATAGTGACCCTGCCGGCCACACCCAAAACATCTATGGGTGCCATAGCGGCACACCCCTTGATGTCTCTTGTTACACTTGCAACAAATAGGATTATGAAAACCCCTCTTTCTCACATTGGTCTGAGCTGAGAAATTAGTGGTACTTGAAGCAGGTTTTGATGACCTACAGTCGCAGAATTGAAGAATTAGAACTCTCGGAGTCTGAGAGTTCATCCCTGGGGTTGCATCAATGGTAGCCCTCCGGCTCGAAGTTGCCTTTCTCTTAGTAGGCATTTTCTGAAAGAATGCAAAGCGCACGAGTCAGAATAACTCCTGATACTCTATGTGAAAGCAACACATCGATAATGATTAGTTTCATATCTTCCTCATCCACTGAGATGAGGCGTATTTGGTAGAATGGGGAACAACACACGAGTTCGAGTGATTTCTGAGAACACAGCTTATTTCACGATCTAGAGTTGAAAGAAGTGAGACAAACTTAAATGTCTTGGTGGTCAATTGTTTATATGCGTGCGCGCACACACATATAAAAGTGACCCCACTGGACACGGTTTCATAGACTCCCTAAGACACTTGAACCTAGGCTCTGATACCAAGTTTTGTCACGCCCCGAACCATGGCCTGGGCGAAACACGGCACTCGGTGCCTTACTGCATGTGACCGAGCGAACCACATGGCTTGCTGAATCATCATGAGGCATAACATGAGCGGAATATAACGTGAATGCATGATGAGCCTTTATAAAACATGAGATGTCATAATAATTTAATGAAACACTTGTTTAAATCATGAATGCGGGAATAACATGAATAAGCCAAAATGGCTATACAACTCCGAATGTCTGACATAACATAACTGACTTGTCTAGTCTATGAAACCTCTATCATGAGTCTGACTGGAAAACATACTTACTGGGACAAGGCCCCCAGTATACCTTAGATGCATAACTAATAATAAAATAAAGAGTTGACTAAACCCCGAATGAGATGGGGCTCACCAATAAGCTGATACGACCGTCGTCCCACCGAGCGTGTGTCGTCCCGTATATCGCACTGCGTATCGTGAAATGCAGCCCCCGGCAATAAAGGGGACGTCGACATCAATGTACTGGTATGTAAAGCAACCGAATGAAATAACATGGGACATGAAATAACATGATAAGAATCGAAACCGAAAACACGGACATGAACATGAGTATGAGTATAAGCATGGATACATATATAGATATAACATACGTAAAACATGATAAGTAGGGAGAAAGCATTTCATAAACCGACCATGTGATATCACCACGTGGGTACGTGGAGTCCGGTACCTCCGGACCAGCGAGCCCCCATACCTTGCCGTGTATGAGGTGGTATCGTGCCCGATGGATCCATTCGGTGTAAAGTTAAGGTATCGTCCTATCCGGGGAGCGATCCTTGTCCTACGGTGGCTACGTAGTTTCAGGCTATCTGAGCCTTCTCGGTAATTCGTGCAACTCCCAAAAACATGAACATAATATAGTTGGCTAAGAAGCCCATGATTTTCGTGAATTAACTTGTACTTGTCTTGTAATCATGATTTCACGAAATAACTTGTAAACATGGTTTCATGAAATAACTTGTAAATATGGTTTCATAAAGTAACTTGTATTTAGCATGTATGTATCTTGAGTCATGGTATGAACATAGTTATAAAATACAATTGCATGAAAACTTGTAGACATATAGGATATTCATGAAATAAGCATTTTTATTCAAAAACATGCATGCAAGAACCCATGGAATACAAGATATGGGTTTTCATAGATTACGGACGGATTCTCAATAATCATAAAGAAATATTAAGAACACAATGATGGAATTATAACAATTCATACATAATATAATCATGGACATGGACCTAGGGTTATCATGAGCATGGTATTGAAACCCTAGTTTTGTATTGAAATCATAATTTTATGGATTTTGAGGCGTGGGGAAGAACAATGATGTTCCCACACGTAGATAGTAACTCTACATACCTTAATTGCTCCAAAACTTGAATTAAAGACTTGAGCTTTGAAGAAGATTTCCAAAATCTTGAGTTCTTGAACCTTGAGATGGGTTTTCTTGAAAACCCTAGTTTTAGAATGATAATTTCTTGTTTAGATTACAAGGATAGATGTTAGAATTGAGTTGGAATAATTAGAGTAGGCTTACCTTGGTGTTCTTGATGATGGGAGAGGGTAGGAGGTCGTTCTAGGGCTTGAAGGAATGAAAAATAATGATTAGAACTGATATGGACGAATATATACTGTTCTGGAAAAATAAATTTTTCGGCCCAGTTAAATACCGGCGTATTTCAAAATACGGGCCGTATTTTGAAATATGGACAAGACCGCCTCCGTTCAGTAAAATGGCCATAACCTCTTGCACAGATGTCCGTTTGACCCCCGTAAGATACCGTTGGAAAGGTATTTCAATGCTCTACAACTTTCATCAAGGAAATTTTCCCAAATTCCAAACACGTTTTGAAATACGGGCCGTAAAGTGAAATACGGTCCGTATTTAACCATATGACCTCAAAATGTCAAATTCCGGAATGTTCGTAAATTCTTGGTTTCGGTTTACGGCACTGTTCATGGGCGTAAATTGGAATACGACCACTGTTCATGGGCGTAAACCACCATATCACAACTGAACGGAAAAATCTCAATTCCCACATTCTTTATCTGATTTTCTAAGTCTAGGATCGTGGTTAAAGCTTAGGTCAGAGATACGGGGTGTTACAGGTAGGTGCCCGCACGACTAGTGATTTGGGTCATGACAATAATGCATTTCTATACTTAGAAATAATTTAATTTTAAATTTTTTTCTTTTATTTTAATGAAATAATTTACAACCACACAAATATTTATGACTTGTTTTAGACCACAAGTCTCAAAAGTTGTATTCTTTCTTAAATTCTGTATTTAGTCAAACTACATCATATAAATTGGGACAGAGAGAGTATTAGAATTAGAAATAGTACTGGGATTAATTATTCATGCCAAATGGTGAAATAATAGTATTGAATTGGTTATCTCTGGATAAAACAATAAAAATAACAAAAGTACGTATGAGGTCCTTAATCTATTTTTCTTTTAAACTAGTATTCGTACCCGTGCGATGTGCGGTCGTAGCAAATTACAGTAGTAGTCATATCTTAATTATAGTACTGAAAAAGGATATATAAATAATAGGGCAAAGGTGCAAATATACCCCTCAATTTTGCGATTTAGAGCAGATATATCCCCATTAAGAAAGTGGTGTATATATATCCTTGTCGTTACAAAATGGTGCAAATATACCCATGACCTTACACAAATGGTGCAAATATACCCTTTTCGCTAACAGGATTTTTTTTAAAAATCATTTAGCGTATTTTTAATTAAAAAAATGTCCTGGCTTTAAAAAAAAAAAAAAAAGTCCACTCATTTTTTTATGTAGAAATATTTTTCTATCGCCACATGGTAAATTTTTTTCTGGTGGGGCGTGTTTGGTTCGTTTAAAAAAAAATCTCTGTGGCTTTAAAAAAAATAAGTCTACCCATTTTTTAAAACGAATCAGACACGATCCACTAGAAAAAAAATTATCATGTGGCTGTAGAAAAATGTCTCTGCTCAAAAAAAAAAAAAAGGGTAGACTTTTTTTTTAAAGCCGCATGGTATTTTTTTAATTACAAAATAAACTAAATGATTTTTAAAAAAAAATCTATCAACAAAAAGGGTATATTTGCACCATTTTGTAACGGTAGGGATATATTTACACCACTTTTATAACGGGGGATATATCTACTCTAAATCGCAAAGTTGAGGGGTATATTTGCACCTTTTCCCTAAATAATATCCCAAACGTTTTGAAAATTGCTCACAAATGTCTTCTGTTAATCTTTTGATCTATAAATACCATCAACGTTTTTTTTGTGCTCAAACATACCCAAAAACTAAGAGAACTGATATGATAAATTTTGAGAATGTAAAATTGTTGCATTGTCATTTTCTAAGCTTGCATGTATATAAATCGACATTAAAATTAAAACTCACCCATTTATCTAAAAATTCACCCCGCCTTGTGTTTACGTTACCATCTGTTGCGTTTTCATGATGAAATTATCACATCCCAAATACATTTCTAGCATTATTTTCTTTGGAGTCTCTTTCTCTTTGCCCTTACATTCACTCCCTTTTGACTTTGGAGAAATGAGTTCATTGTTTCATCATGCACAAATAACAACATCCCAAATGCATTTCTAACATTATTTTCTTTGGAGCCTCTTTCTCTTTGCCCGTACATTCATTCTCTTTGACTTTGGAGAAATGAGTTTATTGTTTCATCATGCACAAATAACATTCTTTTTTAACTTTAAATTCAAAATTAACCACACTCTACTCAATAGCTTTATCCGCGATTCAAATTTGAAAAGTTAACTACTCTCAATTCAAAATAAAAGAATTTTAGAATAAAAGAATTTATCTTTCTTAAGGAAGATTTAGCTTTTTCATAATACTGCCAATTTTACTTGGATTCAGTGGTTTGATGTTGTCACCAATTTAATATTTCCTTGCAAATATAGTAACATACATATTTTTAAGAACTCTTAGATCAAACATGCTAAGTCCCTCTGATCAGTTAGTTGAAATACATCTCGTCCATACATTCTTAGGTTTGCAAAAGAAAACATTAAATAACATTTTTATGTCTAATTAATTCAAGTATTAAGCTCATACTTTTTTGCTGCTAGGTATTTTGAATTTCTCTAAAATCCATCGATATATATTCATGTAGTCCAAAATTATAAATGATACAGTATCTTAGCTCCTCAAAATAATGTTGTGTCACGACCCAATCGGAGGGCCATGACGGGCACCCGGAGTTAACCTATCGAGCACCTCTTAACATACCTCTCATAATCACGTCTAGGTGAGACACATAGCTAATTCATAATTACCACAAACGGAAAAGACACCAGTTCCATCGAACATATGCACGTCTATATAAACACATCAACTATGCCCATATGTACAAGCCGATAAGGCTGCCAAAAATGATATACAAAAATATGAATACATAAGACTATGGAACATCTACTATACACATATGTCTACATGCCTCTACAAGGAGTGCATAACATCAGAAAGACAATGGTGGCTCAGCCTGAACCTCCTCTGGGAGTGGAAACAAATGTGGATACCCAGACTTCATATCTTCTTCAGCTTCCCAAGTCATTTCTTCCCTATTATTGTTTCTCCATAGAACTTTAACTGAAGCTACATCTTTAGTTCTTAGCCTCCGAACTTGTCTATCTAGGATTGCAATGGGAACTTCTTCATAGGATAATTACTCGGTGACCTAAACATCATCTACAGATACAATTCTGGAATGATCTCCAATGCACTTGCGAAGCATTGGCACATGGAAAACTGGATGGACTGTTTCTAATTCTGAAGGTAAATCTAACTCATAGGCTACTTGGCCCACTTTGCGTACAACCTTGTAAGGCCCAATATACCGAGGACTAAGCTTACCCTTTTTATCGAATCTCATGATGCCCTTCATCGGTGACACCTTCAAGAATACCCAGTCATCAACTTGGAACTCTAAGTTTCATCGGCGATTATCTGCATAAGACTTCTGACAACTTTGGGCTGTCAGTAATCGATTTTGAATAAGCTTGACCTTTTCCATTGATTGCTGGATCAAATCTGGCCCTAGTAACTTGGTCTCTCCCACTTCGAACCATTCAATCGGTGATCTACATTTGAGCCCATATAAAGCCTTATACAGGGCCATCTGGATGCTGGAATGATAACTATTGTTATAAGAGAACTTAATAAGCGGTAAGTGATCATCCCAATTACCTCCACAATCTAACACACATGCCCATAGCATATCCTCGAGAGTCTGAATGGTAGGTTCAGCTTGTCCATCAGTCTATGGATGAAATGCTGTGCTAAGACTCACCTAAGTCCCCAAACCTTCTTGGAAAGATTTCCAGAAATTAGCTATAAACTGTGCTCCTCTATCAGAAATAATGGATACTGGAACACCAGGGAGTCATACTATTTCTTTGATATAAAGCTTCGCATAATCTTCAGCTGTGTATGTAGTTCTGATAGGCAGGAAATTAGCTAACTTTGTGAGTCTATCCACAATTACCCATATAGAATCATACTTACGCTGAGAACGAGAAAAGCCTGCAATGAAATCCATATTAATTACTTCCCATTTCCAAGTCGGAATTTCCAAAGTTTGCAACAATCCCCCAGGCTTCTGATGCTCAATCTTTACCTGCTGACAATTAGGACATTGAGCCACGAACTCTGCTATGTCTTTCTTCATTCCATCCCACCAATAAATTGATTTAATATCATGATACATCTTTGTCGCTCCTGGATGAACAGAATAACGGGAACAATGGGCTTCTCCCAAGATCTGGAGACGTAACCCTGCAACATCGGGAACACATAATCTGCCTCGATATCTGAGAACTCCATCTGCAGAAATCTCAAATGGTGACTTTTTCTTCTGGGAAAGTGTATCTCTGTAATGAATTAATATGGGATCCTCATATTGGCGCTCTTTCACCTTCACTACTAAAGACGAAATGTACCGAATTCTGGATAGTAACTCTTGTATTGCCCGAGTCTATTAATCGAACTCCCAAACTAGCTAACTGTTGAAGCTCATGAGCTCCATTAATCGAACTCCCAAACTAGCTAACTGCTGAAGCTCACAAGCTAACTCCCTCTTCTCCGGTTGGATATCACATAGGCTACCCATGGATCTATGGCTGAGAGCATCAGCTACGACGTTCGCCTTCCCAGGATGATATAAGATACTAACATCATAATCTTTCAATAGCTCCAACCATCGCCTTTGCCGTAAATTCAACTCTTTCTGCTTGAAAATATGCTGGAGCAACACACAACCTAGCCCAACGCCTGAGGCATCACAATAAATGACATAGCCCTCCGATCCTTCTGGAAGTGTCAGAACCGAGGCCAAAGTCAATCTGTTCTTCAACTCCTGAAATCTGCGCTCACAAGCATCCATCCATTGAAATTTAGCTGATTTCTGAGTCAGCTTCGTCAGTGCTGCAGAAATAGAAGAAAATCCTTCTACAAATCTTCTGTAATAACCTGCCAGACCTAGCAAATTACGAACTTTAGTAGGTGTTATAGGCTTTGGCCAAGTCTTCACCGCTTCAATCTTCTGGGTATCTACCCGAATACCGTCAGTTGAAATAATGTGCCCCAGAAAAGTCACAGAATTAAACCAGAACTCACATTTAGAAAACTTCGCATATAACTTTCAGGCCTGAAGAATTCTAAGGACAACACGTAAATGGTTTGCATGCTCTGCCTCGGATCGAGAATATACCAAGATATCATCGATAAATACAATCACGAAAGATCCTAAGAAAGGCCTAAATATACTATTCATCAAATCCATGAATACCGCTGGTGCGTTAGTCAACCCAAACGACATTACTTGAAATTCGAAATGACCATATCTAGTTCTGAAGGATGTCTTTGGAATGTCCTTCTCTCTAACTCTCACCTGGTGGTACCCTGATCTAAGATCTGTCTTAGAAAATAATTTAGCACCCTGCAGCTGATCAAATAAATCATCAATTCTTCGGAGCCGATATTTATTCTTGATCGCACTACAAGAAAGTAGAGATACGACGACATTTATTTGGTGACATTTGAAACAAATGTCGGAAAATAAAGAATTTCTTGACATTTATGAACAAATGTCATAAAAACAATGACATTTGATGCCAAATGTCGTAAAAACAATGACATTTGGTGAAAAATGTCATAAAAATAATGACATTTGGTGTAAAACGTCGCTAAAATAATGATATTTGTTGCAAAATGTCGTTGTTTTTAACGACATTTAGCGAAAATGTCGAATATGTCATGACATTTGGTCCAAAATGTCGTCATTTTTCACGACATTTGATGTAAATGTCGTTAAAACAGTGACATTTCATAAAAGTGTCGAATATATTGTGACAATTGTTTCAAATGTCATACTATTAGTCTCTAATTGTTTCAAATGTCATATTATTAGTCTCTAATTACCGTCATTTACATCTAATGTTGAAAACCTAGATCTTTTAAAATTAATTTGACCCTTTAAAGGGCGAAGGTCCAAAATTTGCCCTGGACTATACGATGTGAGCAAATTTACCTTCCTTTGAGAAAGTATCTCGTTTTTTACCTTCATTATTATCAAAATGACTAAATTTTCCCTTATGGGCTAATGGCAACAACATATATAAAGGAAAAATTTTGACCGTTCATAAAGTTCAAGGAGCAATTCAGATAATTCACAAAGTTCAAGGCAATTTTATTTAAACCTTGCACCCTAAACAATTTATTTAAATCCAATGAAAGGTAATTAAGAAGTCACTAACCATGAATAACCTTTTAAAAAGGATAAATACATGCCAAAGTACATCAATTTAATTAATTAAACGTATAGACTCTTTTTTCCTTTAATCCTAACTTAATTATGATTTTGCGAATGATCCAGATTTGCCCTATATACCATCTTCATATGGTGGTGCGATGTTCTACATGAATCCAAGTTCTAAGGACATCATACCAAAGTTGTACACTTAGAACCTCGATACGATTTTATTTGTTTATCGTGTCCAAGTTTATGTTCTTTTTTGCTCTTTTTCGGGCTTCTTCTCTTTCCTCTTTGACATCTACCGTAGAGATTGAAGGTATTTGGCCCTCTTGAACTTACAAATGATCTAAATTTACCCTTTATGATATTGTCGTTAGCCCGAAAGGGCAAAAGTGAGTCATTTTGGTAACAACAAAAGTAAAAAGGAGATACATTTAACGGTGGGTAAATTTATTCTAAATCGTATAGTTCGGATATATATTTGAGCGTTTGCCCCTCTTTATATTTAACTCTAGGAAAAAAAATTTATTAGATGCATAAATATAACTATAATATAGACTCGAACCTCTCTAGAACGACAGCGTTTGTCCAAAAATTTCATGGCTGCTATAGTGAGATGCGGTTATGTCTGTATACTGACATTTGATGTTTAGATCCTATTTAACTGTTATAAACAAAAGTACGCAAATAATTATTTTTTAGTACTTTTTACATACAAACGAAAACAATAAACTTGTTAATTTTAAAATCTCAATAGATTTTCATATCTAATTAATTAAAAATTGAAAATACTAATAAATTACTAATAGATCCATAACTAATTGTACCATACTGATAAAGAATTAAAATCTAAGGAACATATGCATTTAAAATTAATTGAGAATTTAAATATTTCAAATTTGACGTAAGAATTCTACAATTGTAGGTTGTTCGTAAATTTCAGTCTCTTATTAATTATATAACACTTGAATTGACGAAGAATTTTGTCCAAACGTTCAGCAAAAGGGAGGTAATTTTACAAAGAGTGTACTGCTATAAGGCACTGCTGTCTGCTGTTATAGGTAGAATGCTGTTATAGAGAAATTAAATATAACACGAAAAATTGATCCCAGAAAAAATCAGGTCATAATAGTCAAATGCTGTTATAACAATGGCAATTATAAAGGGGTTTGACTGTATAACAAATGAGTTTGGAACTAAAAATGTGGTTAAAATTATTTGTTTAAGTAAGTTAAAAGGCAAATTATAAAATTATAAAAACAGAACTATTGAATATTTGATTCTTCTAAAAGTAATTAGTATTAAAATTTGTGCGTTACACAAAAATTATTGAAAAATATATTAGTAGTATTAAAGAATTTAGTATTTATTAGAATTTTATATTAATTTAAATTTTAAGTAAAGACAAGTTTTAAATTCAAATGTTGGAAATATAGAGTCTTAATTATTTAGTATTCGATCTTAATACAACATCTTAATATTCAAACGTTTATTCAAATTTAAACATCTAAATGTAAATGCATATTTTAATATTCAAATTATATTCAGTTTCACATCTTAATTTTAATAAAAACAAATGAAGCTTTAGTTATGTTGTATAATAAACCTTTTAGCCATGAGCCTTTTTTTTTTTTTTTCAAACATTCTAATCTTGTTACAATATTTTTATGGGTACATAGATAAATTAAAGTATAAATATATTTGCAACAATGTATTGTTAACGTTGCCAAAAGATTTTTAATTATTGGTAAAGTATTTAATTTTCTCAACACCTTATTTGGTTTGGGGATTAAAAATTAGAGAATTTTTCACCAAAAGCTAAGGCGGCAAAGTGCCCTTTTCTTTTTAATTTTTTTGGGGGAATCCTTGCCTTTTTTTAACTTTCAAATCTAATTCTAGGTTTTCTCTTTTTAAATACACGGAACTAAGCGGCTCTCTTCACCAATTTATCGGGTGCGTGCTTCTTCTTCTTAATAGCCTTTGCTTCTTTTTCTTAATGTCTTCTTCTGTTTCGTTTATATTTCGTTTTCCCCCTCTTTTCTGTGTGTTCATTGTAGTGAAGATTTTCATAAATTGCACCAAATGTTTTCTTGTTTGATTTTATATTAATAATACACTATTGTTCAAAGATTGTTTTAGTTGTAGCGAATTTCTTAATGCATTTGCAGGTGTGGGGCTTAGGATTGGATTTCTCTGTGGATCTTCTTTATGCAATAATACACTTTTTTCTTTATTGTATTATATAGCTATAATTTTTTTTTATTTTTTTTTTTATGTGAACTTCTTGTGCAAAAGATTTTGAAGAAAGTGAGATCAATTATTGACAACGAATAGCTTGACTTGTGAAGAGATGGTTTCACAAAGTTTTGTTGCAGAAATCATTCTGGAAGTTAAGGAAATTTATTCGAGTTAGGAGAGATCTTAACATAGTTAATATGTTAAATTTATCTTTTATGATTTAGTTAAATTTGTGTTTACTTGAGAGAACAATTCATTCTATTTGTTAATTTGTGTAAAGTACTTCTATATTTGCTACTTTGTTCTTCGGTTATGATATTAAAAAAGCATTTGTTTTACGTATCTTACCTTTTTGTAAAAGTTGAAATTTGTAAACGCGCAAATTGAATATAAATATGTATCATGATATAAATTAAATAGATGATTATTATTAATATGGAATCGACATTAATTGAAATATTGCAAATTTTAATACGACATTGGCAAAATTTCTTAAAATGTCATTAATTTTTGACATTCACATAAATGTGGATACGACATTTCATAAATGTCATAAATTTGTTTTAATAATATTGACCAAAATGTCAAATTTCAATGTGACATTTTATAAAGACCACAAGTAAATGTCGTAAAAATTTTACTAACATTAATTTAAATGTCAGAAGTTTTATGTGACATTTTATATATGTCGTAAATAAATGTCACTTTGTTTCTTACCGACATTTATCTAAATGTTGGAAAAATTAAGTGACATTTTATATATGTCGTAAATAAATGTCGTTTATTTCTTATCGACATTTACCTACATGTCGTTTATTTCTTACCGACATTTACCTAAATGTCGGAAAATTCCCGACACAGCAATTTACGACATTTGATGCAAATGTAAATTAAATGTCGGTAAACGAATTTGCGACATTTAAACAACGTAATACGACATTTATAAAGTGTCGTCGTATCTCCACTTTCTTGTAGTGTCGTCACCTTATTCAGCTGTCTGTAATCAATACACATTTACAAGGAGCCATCTTTCTTCCTTACAAATAATACAGGTGCTCCTCACGGCGGCGAACTAGGCCTAATAAAGCCTTTCTCGAGCAAATCCTTCAGTTGCTCCTTCAACTCTTTCGCCTCAAAGAGGAGCCATTCTATAGGAGGAATAGATATAGGCTTAGTATTCGGTAGTACATCAATGGCAAAATTAATCTCCCGTTCTGGTAGAAGACCTGGAAGTTTGTTCGAGAACACATCTGGAAACTCATTCACTACTGGAATAGACTGACGAGTCGGCGGTTTTGCTTCTGTATCTCGACCCAGACTAAGTGATAAATACAACCTTTAGCAATCATCTTCTTTGCCTTGAGATAGGAAATAAGCCTACCTCTCGGAGACGCTGTATTACCCTTCCACTCTAAAACTGGTTCTCCCGAAAACTGAAAACAAATCATTTTCGTTCTACAATCAACATTGGCATAACAAGAGGCCAACCAATCCATACCCATAACAACATCAAAATTTACCATTTTTAACTCAATCAAATCAGCCATGGTATGGTGGTCGCAAACTACAACCACACAATTCCTATACACCCGTCTAGCTATCACTGGGTCACCAACAGGTGTAGACACTTTGAAAGGTTTAATTGACTCAGGTTTCACCCCAAACCGACCGGCAACATAAGGAGTAACATATGACAATGTAGAACCTGGATCAATCAGTGCATATACATCATGAGAGAATACTGATAATATACCTGTGACAACATCGGGGGAAGACTCAAGATCCTGCCGCGCAACCAGTGCATAAATACGGTGCTGAGGACCACTCGTACTGGACGCTCGTCCTCTACCTCTACCATAGCCTGCTGGTATCTGTGAGCTTTGCCCCGGAGGGCGTACAGATGATGAAGAACCAACTGCTGATCCTGTAGGCTAGACCATACCTCTACCACCCTTCGATGGACAGTCACACACCATATGGCCTGACTGACCACAGGCATAGCAAGCGTCTGAACCTAGGTGGCACTGTCCTGAATGTAGCCAACCACAATGAATACATCATGGTACAGGTGGCCTCATCTGGCCTGAATCGCCCCTATACTGAGAACCCGAGACTCTGGAACTCTTACCTGGTCCGGAATAAATAGGGCGATCAAATCTCTTGCTTGCAAATCGAGGAGGTGCACTAGCTGCTGACTAGTACCTAGAATACTGCTGCCACTAACCCCCTTTTGTCACACCCTAACCTTGGTAAGGCGTGACTGGCACTCGGCACCCTACGGGAACCGAGCGAACCAAACTGTAGCTCACGTTTTACGCGTATCTCGAAAAGCATCATAAGACCAAGGTACTATAAGCCATAGGAGCACAAGCCCAAAAGATAACATACTTACGTATTCAAACTAATCTCGAGTGCATGTGCCGGTAAGGCTATCCATAATAATAATACAACATAGTATAAGTCGAGACAATTATAAGATATCTAACTGTGCATATCTGTCTATGAGCCTCTACAGGAGTACATAACATAAAGTGGCCGGAATAGGGCCCCGCCATACCCATGCAAATGCATATGCAGCCATGCTGACTCACAGGGTAACTCCGAAGCAAGTGGAGTGCCACGACTCTGCTCGCCGAGATGGTATCCTTGCCGAAAGATCCGTCAAGCCGTATCTCAAGACTGCGGGCATGAAGCGCGAGCCGCCCCCGGCCAAAGGACGTCGCACGAGCAATGTACCGAGTATGCAAGGCAGAAAATGCAGCAAAATAGCCATATACTAAAGATGAGAAGAATAAGAATCAACCTGGCATTTCTGAACTACCGATGGAAATCTAGCATATGTATACATACCTCTTCATCTTCTTGCAATCTTTACTAGGTCTGTATACCCTACCATGGCCCTGGTTAACTTATCATCAAACATTATCCGAACATACGTTGCGGCGTGCAACCCGATCCATATATAATACATGTCTCTCTATACTCTCGCATGCTTAACCATATCTATGTACAGTACTGTGCCTTTATCTTACTAATCATCCTATACTAGCTGCCTAACTGATCAGTGGTAACTGCCCAATCGGCTACAGCCCGGTGGTAATAACTGCCCGTCCAATTATTGCCCGACGGTAGAGCGCAACTGCCCGACTGATCAGCGGTAACTGCCCAACCGACCGTAGCAGAGTGGTAATCGCCCGACCGCCGCAATCCGGTGGTAAATATATACATCCGCCCTACCTGGTAGTAGCACGGTGGTAATAATCGCCCAATCGGTCGTAGACCAGTGGTAACTGTGATCGACATCATAATCAAACTTCTACAAGTAATCTATATACACTTCTCATAGTCTTCGCTTAACCCGTAGTATCTACATAATCGTATAAGCTTTATAAGCACATCTCTGGCCATTAACACTTCTTCCCACTTGACTAGACTATAACCAAATCCTAAGATACAACATGAATCTCTCTTCGAACATTAAAAACGTCATTAAAGACCCTCTGCTAGCACTCTAATCGTGTCATATAAGACATTCCTTAAGAACCTGTTCCTTAACTCATTGAATTATTATAATGGAACCATCATCATGAACACGTCTCACCTTAAACGAACAAAGTCATAAGATGAGATCAACATCAATGAATAACAACAATAGCTATGAAACAAGATCAAGGATATCACAAGAACATCAGGAACTGTAAGCTTTGGTACTTTTAGAAACGAGGTTATTGAAGATATCATGTATAGGTTCACAACAAAGGAATCATGCCTTAAGAAAGAAATGTTTAGCCTTAACATACCTGGAAGCTCGCTTCTCGACTTTCCAACCTACCTCCTGTCTTGAAATCTACATATAAAACCATTCATACTATTGTTAGGCCCGTTGTTATATACTTATCCTAAGCCTCCAAATAAATCTTTCCAGAATCTGTCGAAATTTCGGCAGCATCTCCTCTGTTTATATGCTTAGCCCAAAATCTCAATTCAGAAACTAACAACAACAACAACAATACCAACATCAACAATAATATTATCAACACCAAAATATTCCATAAACATCCCACACGATGTTTTATCCAATTTCTCGACCCATAAATTCATTATACGCTCATTTAGTAACTTTTCCGCCGTAGATAAGCTTAAATCAATACTAATAAGGAAAGATTCATACCTTTCACCCACTAGAATTGCAATATCTTCGATTTTCACCTTGAATCCAAGCCAAGTTTTGCCACAATTCGATACTATAATCGCAGCTATGTGTTGTCTGAACTTAAATTCGGGAATTTCACTTAATTTGCGTTAAAATCTAGTGGACGAAAGTTGGGAGAATTTTCTAGAAGATTTGAAAAATATTTGGAGAGTTCTTGGCTGAAAAATAAGGTTTAGGATCAGATTTGATCCTTAAATAGTGGGTCAAATTCGGGTCGGGTCACTGTAGCAGTTATTGTAGCAAGTCGGTTATTTTAGCAAAGACTGTAGCAGCCTGATTACTATAGCAGTTTTTTTGCTCCGTTAGCCTAAATTGCAACATCCATAATTCTCTACTCTGATGTCATATCGATGAGCGGTTTATTGCGTTGGAAACTAAACTCGACGAACTTCATTTAGGATTTTGCTTTGCTTCAAAACTTCTCATATACTAAAAGATATTCTTTCTCAAAGTTGTTTTACTTAGCCATAGCTCGACATACTTACGTTCAAATTTACTAAGTGCTTCTCTGAAAGTACGGGATGTAACACCTCTGAACTCACTAATAGCACCTGAAGATCTAGCCCTCTCACTACAACCCCTATCTTATACATACTCACTTCCCCGTTGCTGTGTCGCTCCTCAAGATTTTGGCCATGGGCCTGAATACGAGAAATATCCATACCCTCCTGAAGTGAGGTCGTCAAACAATCATCAATCAAATGTGGCCCCAAACCACTTACGAACCGGTGGACACGATCCCCTATCTCAGCTACCATAGCAGGAGCATACCTAGCCAAAGAATTAAAACGGAGGCTATACTCCCGGGCACTCATGTTCCCCTGTCTGAGGTTTAGGAATCTACCAGCTCTGGCCCGTCGAACTTCTAGCGGCAAATAGTGTCGAAGAAAAGCATCTACAAACTCTTGCCATACCGGTGGAGGTGCAATTACCCCCCTAGAAGATATCCAAGTACTCTACCAATGAACCACCACATCTCGTAATCTATAAGAGGCCAACTCTATCGATTCAACATCAGAAGCATGCATTACTCGCAATGTCCTCAACATCTCATCTATAAAGTTTTGTGGGTTGATGCAAGCTGAGTTACCTCAAGGACATTTCAAGGACCGTCCCGTGGAGTCAAAGTTTGGATGATAGCATGGGAGGACGGATTGGAGATGGAAGAGCATTAAAGTGGTCAAATGAGCAAGGAAGGCTATGTTTGTAAGAGGCCACATTCGCAAATTCAAGATTTCCATCTCCACAAGACTAGTCAAACAAGGCCCTTGCCTCATTAATAGAATTTATGTAATAATAGGGTCTTCTTTGATTTAGTTAGTATAAATAGGTGGTCTTTTATTTCATTAGAGCTTTTGATGAATTGATGAAAATATTTTGAGTGTTTTGTGTTGTCTCTAGAGAGAAAAACAATTGAGAGTCTTATGGATTTAAGCTCTTGTTGATTTGAGATTTGTTGAGAGGTTGGTTTCCAGGGAATCTAATTCTCTTGAGGTCTTCCTAAGAGTTTGGTGCTTGTTAATGTTAATTAATTGAGGTCTTTAGGTTTAATATACCTTCAGGTTGCTTTTAATTCCATTTTCTTGTGTCAATCTATCCATCCTTTACTTTTCTTGTTATTTTATTGCTTCCGCGTATCCGTTCTTGTATCAATTGGTATCAAAGCCTAAATTTGGTTTGTGTCAACAAATCTAGCTTGGGATTTGATTCTACTAAAAAAAACAATTAATTTTTGTTGATTTTGTTGAATCTAGTGTTAGATTAGAGTTTCTTAGTGTTTCTAGAGTCTAAATCTTCAATTTCGAGTCGTTAGCATGCCACGTCAGCCTGATCAGACGAGATTCAGAGAGGGGGTAAACGTGCGATCACCATGTGACGCATAGTGGTCGCATGGTCTGAGTAATTTCTGCAAAAAAATTCTAAGTGTTCGTCCGGGTTTGTCTACTTCCTAACTTCATTTCTTTGATTCTTCTAGCTAATTAACAACTAGTAATTGATCCTTACCTGGTTGTTAACTAGTTCTTGCGTCCATAATTCTTTTCGTGCCAATTTCTTCATTATTTTTTCTTTTAATCTTCGTCGATACCTTCTTGATTCAAGTGCGTTTGCTTTAATTGAGTCGACCTTTTTCTTTGAGTCTAACAAGAATCCATTCCGACCTCAAGTAGAAATTGTGCACCTTGCAACCCACCAGATCCAAACGAGAATCAACATTGG
The DNA here is from genome assembly GCF_029784015.1 of Lycium ferocissimum. NCBI lineage: Eukaryota > Viridiplantae > Streptophyta > Magnoliopsida > Solanales > Solanaceae > Lycium > Lycium ferocissimum. The sequence goes on along the minus strand of NW_026713251.1, from coordinate 30,524 downwards.
CCGGTCCAATTGAGTGGTAAAAGGCAAGAGAGTGTGAGTTCATTTGAGTGGTGCTAGCTGTGAACACCTAATTTTTGACCGAACATATGTTTTTACACCATTTTTAGCGTTTAAATATTTCTTTTAGGTTTAATTAAATATTTTATTTTTTAATTCATTTTTAGTAATTCTTACTTTTAAAAGATCAAAAGCTACAAATATAGAGTCACATTTTAGGATAAGTTTTGTTTTAAAAAAAAAGAAAAGAAAGGAAGTTCACAAAATAGGTTTTCTTATAATTTAAGTTTTGATAAATAAGCTAGTGGTTTTAGTATTTCGCTTAGTTACATTTTCTTTATTTTGGACTAGCTATTTAACTATTCTATATATTTTTTTAAAAGTGATTAGCTAGCATTTTTATCTTTAAAAAAAAAAAAGTATCCATACTCACCTAAACAAACTAATCTGTTACAAATTCAAATCCTCCTAAGTCCCATTTCCTTTACGTATTTCTACCACAATCCTTATCCCAAAACCAATCCTCCCAATTCTTTTAAACCCCCACCCCTTTAAACTCTCCCCAAACATTATCCTCTAACCTTCCACTCCCACACGTCCCTTTAATTATGCAGAACACCCACACACATACAGTATAAATAAGGCAACACAACACATAGGAACAGAGGAAGAGAACAAAAAAAAAAGAAACACGGAGAAACATAAAACAGCAAACTCAAAAAAAAATAAAGGTTTTCTGTAAAGTTCGAGTTCGAGATTTCCGTTCACGGTTTCGAGTTCGTGGACTTGAAGTTAGTCGTTAGTAACTGGGAAATCGGTAGAATATTGTAGCTTCATATTATTATTTTTCAGCGAGATATTTTCGCAAAAGGTAACACTCAGTCTTCTTTGTATAGTTCAATATCATGATTATATGAGACGTATCGCTTTTTAATTATCGTTTCTGTTTATTAAGCCTGAAGGATAAATAAACTCATCATATGTGTATACTTTAGCAACCGTCCACTGTTTAGCAAGAATAGAATGGAATAGCAGTATTTGTACGCTAATATTGGCATAATTAGCTTTAAAGGTAATTAAAATCAAGAGATAGAGATGAACTCAAAATTTGTGTGGTATCCTAACTAGAAGTTTAAATCTATTTTAGTTGACTGCCCATATAATCTCAATTTATTTCCATCCTTTCAATTAATCTGCCAATGGGATAATACTTAGTATATTTTTAGCCTAAAGGGAACTTTCATTTAGTTAAATTTTCTTTGGTGATGAATTTTGAATATGGATATTTGGTTTGAATGGTTTTTATGGGGAATCATTATTTCTATGCAATCAAAGTTAACAATGTTTATTTTATTATTAGTTTTATTCTTCTTTCGAATATATGAACTAAATACTGATTATCATTCTTTGATTATATTTTATTTCCCATCAATGATATCTTATTCACTGTGGTAACATCTTTCTTAATGGATGTCAAGATTAAAATATATGTTTTTGTCTATACATTAGATAATCAGAACCATGCGTACACTAAGAATATTACTTGTACTATATTTATATCATCAAAATAAATCATAATATATTAATTTATATAATATAATTTATATATCCATTTTTCCCTTTCTCTGTTGCAATTGGTAGTTTGTTTATGTGACTGTATTCGCGATTTTCTTCCAATTTAGTGCGATCTGTTGGTTTTAAAATATATCTAAAAAATTTGCTGGGTTTCTTCGATATAATATGAGTGGAAAAGGGACCAAATAATCGTCATGGTTTAAGCAAGGCAAGTAGGTTAAAAATTCTAGGTGTGATACGCAAGTTAAGGTCGCGTTTACGCGTCTAGCTGACGTATGTCGAGGTTGAGGCCGCAACTACGCGTCTTAGTCAAGACTAGTAAAAGGTCAATAATGTTTAAGCGAATCATAGGCATAGCTAAATAAATACATTTTATCCAAAATAATTTAAGCCGAACATAAGTTGATAAAGCGACCGTGCTAGAACCACGGGACTCAGGGAATGCCTAATACCTTCTCCCCGATCAACAAAATTCCTTACCCGGACTTTTGTTTTGGCAGACCATTAATTAAAGAGTCAATTTTCCTTTTGATCAGGAATTCAATAAGGTGACTTGGAACACCAAAACTCAATTCCAAGTGGCGAATCTGAATAAATAAAATAATCCCTTTTCAAAACGTCACTTTAATTGGAAAAAACCTTTTAAATGAATTTATAACTAATTTGTTTTTTATTTATTTAAGGAAAAAAAGGGGTGTGACAGATGGCGACTCTGCTGGGGATAACCAGAATTCGAGCTCTGTCTATTGACTTATGTTTGGCTTGTGTTATTTTTTTCTTGGATATTTTGTATATATGGGACTAATGTGCTCTATGCCTGCTTATTTACTGCTTTGATATTGTTTAACTGCAATATAATTGTCTTCTCTCGTGCACTCCCTCTGAGTCTTCAATAATACATTTTTGCCACAAAAACGGGAATTGCGACTATGCACCCCACTTCTTCTGAGATAAAGCCAGTGGGCCCTTGGTCCCTGGTGAAGGATTTATAGTCACACATGTTTAGGATGGGAAGGACCCACAACAAAGCCGGAAAGCGCTGCTACCGGTACGTTATCCCTCACTCGACTCGAGTCGTCCGCTCGTTTTACAGCCAGTCTAGATATCTTTCTCCGTCAGGCTTAACCTTAGTAGAACTGGAACACAAACATGGTATCCCTAGTAGCCCCGCTTTTTTTGCATCATTTGCAATTGACCTAGTGAGGCTCGAAACAGGGGCCGAGTACGTCTAAAACAGGTACCTGTTTCTCTTGACCAACATGTGCATCATATGTGCTATTTGCAATATTATTCAGAATGATTGTTCATTGTTAATCGGCTTTTAGGCTGATTAGTAAAACTGATACAAGACCAATTCCATCGAGCTTCATGAAAATGGAGTCTTTGAAGATCATGAGAGGTCCACATAGGATGGCCTTCAAGATATGGGAGATAGCTTGGTTGGAAGGCTTTAAGAGTCCAAATCCCAAGGCTTGCCTCTTAAAGTGGCTACAATTGCAAGCTTGGGTGATTCAAGGTCGGAAGATGGCTATTTGCGCAAAGGGCTATTTGTGCAAGCGGCTACTTTGCGCAAGAGGGTTATGATTGCAAGAAGGCCATGTGCATGCGAGGTTGATTAGAGGGCCATCTATTCAAGAAGGGACGTGTTTGGCCATTGAAGGCCGATCCTGAATTGAAGGCTACACTAAGACTAGCCAAACAAGGCCCTTACTTCATTAAGGGTAGCATTGTAATTGCCTATTAGTCTTCTTTACTTAGCTTGTATATATAGCTTGTCTTTCATTTCATTTGGGGACTTTTTGGATGAATTATGAATATTTTGAGTGTTTTAGGGTATCTCTAGAGAGAGAAACTTGTGAGAGGCCTTTGGTAGGCTCTTGTTGATTCTTGTGTTGTTGAGAGGTTGGTTGCTTGGGATTCGATTCCCTTGAGGTCAACTTAAGAATTTGGTGTTTCTTTAGATGATAATTTAGAGGCCTTAGTTTTAATATAACTTTGGTTGCTAAATTGAATCTTAAGTTGTGTCAAATTATCTATCTTTTCTTTTCCTTTTGTTTATCTTCTTAATTTCTCGTTTCCACGTATCCGTCCTTGTATCAGTTATGGCCAATGGTTGATACCTAATGACATTATTGTAGATCGTGAGAAGTCAAGACGTAAGTTCGGATTAGCTTAGGAAGCGGCTAAGGTATGTTAAGGCTCGCCCCTTTCTTTCAAAGGCATGATTCTTAGATTACGATTTCATAAATGCTTCCATAACTTTGTTGTTGTCAAAAGTTAGAAGTCTACAATTCCAAGGCATGATTTCTTTTCTCGATGACCCGTAAATGCTTTCTAAAATTTCTGTATCTTTCCAAAATGGAGGTTTATGACTCCGTAAGCTTTCATGACAACTCGATGGACATGTTTTACGATGACAACGATGATGTCAAAAATGAGAATATCTTCCTACGATGAATATGATGATGATGATTCTATGTTTAAAGGTTCCAAGTTTATGATTTCAATGACGATATGAGAATGTTGAGCCATTTCTTGATTTCTCAATTTTATTCATGAATGATGACTATTTTTTAAGGATTCCAAAGTATATGAATTGATGCCTTATGATCCTAATTAATGTTTCCTCGTGAAGCTATTTCCTCGTGAAGCTATTCTTCATCGATGAGTCTCACCTTATAATAATCGTTCCTCCAAAGTGAGACAAAGCGACCACGATTAATCCATAATATGATCGGAGGCTACCGACCTTACGTCACTCCGATAGATACATGACTTTCTTTGGGCTCTCATGCATGCTACTTATATGATTTATGTATATGTATATGGGGAATATGGGAAAGGGCGAGAGCGTTATATACGCGTAACCACCTGATCAGTTGGTATAATATGACATGATACCGTCCCGGACGCGGGATATGTGGTTATGGATCGGGCTGCACGTTCCGCAGCAATATATTATATGGATCGGGCTGCACGTTCCGCAGCAATATAATATAATATATATATATATATATATATATATATATATATATATATATATGGATCGGGCACGCGTTCAAAGACTAAGCATGCATGGTACCCGCCTAAAAGGCACTCAGATGTACAGGTTACTCTTTATCTCATGATATGTTCCATATTTTTGTCTTGTACTATTCATGCTTTGTATCCTTCCATATGTTGTTACTCATGCCTTACATACTCAGTACATATTCCGTACTGACCCCCTTTCTTTGGGGAAATGCGTTTCATGCCGCGCAGTACGCCGGAGTGAGCGAAGATATTAGCAAAAGATGTTCCGGCGGGATTGGCGAGCTCCATTTTCTCCGGAGTGCTGCCGAGTCAGAGTATTATGTTATGGTTTCATATTCTGTGCTAGAGACTTTGCAGACAGTGTCGTGGGTATAAAATGTCGGTTATGTAAGCGGATGTATTTTTATGCATTGTATCATAAATTTTTATATGTTATAGATTTCATTTGATTCGAGAAAGGTAAAAAGCATATTGTTCTTCGAAAAACTTTCATTATGTATTTGTGTCATGATTTGAGGGTCAGCATGGTTATGAGTACTACGAGAGTCAGCGGGTTCGCTCGGCCCTAAATAAGGGTCGGGTGCCCATCACACCCTATCGGATTAAGGGTGTGACAATCACATGTCCAAGTACTAATCCAAACCATTCAAACAAGATTTCAAGAACACTTCGGACAATCCACAAATTATTCAAATCGGCCCAATCAACATACAACATGCCACCCGAAGCACTCCAAGTTCAAGAAAACGACACGACACGTTTCTTCCTTCCAAATTCATGAACTACATTATCAATCCATACGTTCGCTAACATTACTTCCATAAATTCAAGAAACTATACAAAAATTCCATTAGCTTCCATAACAAGCCGCAAATAACTATAACTTTAATTTGAACCATTAAACTGTCATTAGCACCATAGAATCCACAACACAACAATCCAAACATACTAAATGAAATTAGTTCTTCACCCCTACATAACACTACATATACACGGCCACACACACAACACCATATTTTTATGAACTTCATTCATTTCCACATATCACAACATGTACAAATCACCCACAACACATGAAAGAAGATTGAATCTTACCCTTCTCCACTTGACTTCACCCTCGGCTAGAGTTAGTGAATTGCGACAACGAGCGGTTTTCTTGTTCCAACAACTACTCCACGTTAACGAGGGCCTTACAATTAGTAGGAAAGCTAGGAGAAAGAAATTTTTCATGATCAACATCTCCTTGAAATTTTTCATGATCAACATCTCCTTGTTCTTTTTCGGTTTAAGCATGGCCGAATGGCCCTTCATTTTTTTTCTCCATATTTCTTGAACTTTCTAGGTGGAAAATGATGAAGATGATTAAGTTAGTCATCTTATGCATGCTTATATAATTAGCACATGTGGCCTATGGCCCACACCTCACATGCACGGCCACATGGCCATTTTTTTCATGAATTTTAAGTTTCCAAAACTTCACTTTTGGCCCCAAATTTTCATGAAATGTCTAACCTTTCATAATTCACTTTTAACCCCAAATTCCTTAATATTTCTATCCAACAAAATTCATAAGCAACTTATGTGTTAAAACAAAGTCGGAAAATAGTCTTGTCCCTAACTTTTCGCAATTAGCTCGGAATCTCCCAATGCACAAAATACGGGATATAACAATTGATATGGCCCGGGTTCGAGGTTCTTTCCGGAGCGGAGGTTTATGCTCGTGTCTGAGGAGTGGATCCGAAATGAATGGTACATGGACACCATGAGTCCCCTGCAGGTCATGACTTCTGAGCTATGACATAAATAGTATGTGTGTACAATGTTTATTTGGCCAGTGCATTGAATTACATTGCATTGCATATCATCATATTTTGCATTGCACATCATTACATTTTATTCTGCATTATTATATGGCTCGTTTAGTTCTGATTTTGGTGTGTTTGCTAAAACGGCTGTTGTGGTATTGCTATGATCATTGATTGCGTTAAATTGTGGATTAGTGACTCTACCTAGGGAAGGAACTTGGGCTTGTGATTATCAGGTGAGATTATTGAAACTTGACAGACTTGTGGGTTAGGAGCTTCATCATAGGTTGTGACTCTATTATGGGATATTCTGTGACTTGGATTTGAGTATTAAGTGCCTATCTGTTTATCTTGTTGATTTTATACTTATATCCGTGAACTAATCTTCGCCGGCCTGTGATGCTTACCAGTACATAGTTTTGTACTGATACTATCTTGTTGCACCCTTTTTGAGTGCAGATTGTGTTCCCGAGATTTCATCCAGATTACATCTCTAGCTTGAAGCTAGGTTGCTCGATCAGATCCGAGGGTGAGCTTCTATCCATGCCATGCCACCTGAAGATCTCTCTTTCCAGATGTCTATTTTTATTCCAGACATTATTTGTTATTTTAGTTGAGATGTACTTCATTCTTTAGACATCGTTGGTTAGAGTCCTTGTACGATGACTTTGAGATTTTGGGGGTGTAATAGTTATACTTCCGCACTTATATTGTCTATTAATTATGACTTGTTTTATTTATTTATTCATTCACATGATCATTGATTGTTTGAGTATAAATGATTAAAATAGTTAAAAAGTGGCTAATGATTAATGGGTTAACGGGTAAGGGTTCACCTACTAGTGATAATAAGGTAGATGCCCGCACAATCGGTAATTAGGGTCGTGACAAAACCCTTGCTTGGATTTGCTCACAACAACCCTCAATCTCTTTACAACATCATAGAAGTCTTCTTCTTCTTCTCCTTCACTTTTGATGGAAGATTTGGGGTTGAATTCCTTCTTATTTGCTCTAGGATCTTGGATATATGTTAGAGAGGGTTTTGGAGATATTTTGGACGAAAGTTGGGTGAGAAATGAACAAAAATGAGGCTGAAACGTCTTTTAAAACAAGTCAAGTCGGTGGCAGCCTCAAGTGGGTCCCAACGGGCTGCCTGCGCAGTCTAGCAAAAATGTGAATATATCTCTACTCCGACATTGCATGGTCGAACGATTTAATGAGTTGGAAACTAGACCAGCAGACCTTCAATTTGATTGGTGGATCACCCCATAAATCCTAATAGATTGGGAGAAAAGCTAAGTGACATCCGACCCAAATTTAAGCAAACTTATGAACGTAACTACTAATAACTTTTGTCGACTTTTATTTTTCAACTCACTTGACTTCAAAACATAACACACGACTATCATATGACTAAAATACCTCATGAAATGACCTTCTTAGAATGTTACACACCCCTAGTCTTACCCTAAAAGTATGGGTTATAACATTCTCAAACATGCCGACTTTCGACGAAAATTATTCTTTCCGATTCATTTGACGTCCAACCTTCCCAAAACTTACCAAACATGATTATAAACTCTCATATACATAGGATTATCATGCACAATCTCTTATGACCTTAAAGAAAATTTCACTTTCTCAATCTACGTCGATTAACTCACGACAAAACTCAACGTATAAAAGTAGGGGGTGTAACATAAATAATAGGCAAATAAATAAAGGATCGATCGTATGAGATAAATTATAGTGGTTATACATAAATCCACAAGTCCATGATATAACTGAGGAATTCTATATTACGAAAAATGCGAACATGACCACAAGTGGAAAAAAAGAGGAAAAGGGGATCAAGTGTTCCAGAAAGTGTAGCGTTCAGTACGATCTAGCCAAGCATAACGAATTCAGATTTCTCAAGAAACCCAACAAATCAAAAATCTCCCCTTCCAACATTCGAGGACGAATGTTCTTAAGGGGAGAAGGATGTTACTCCTCAAAATTTTTCGCATCGTTTGCATTGAAAGTAAACTAACGTACGCATGAAGAGGCCATGGAACCTTTATAAGGTTAAGAAAGACCTCTAACAAGTGTTAAGTAAGTATCTAAAATGTTTCAGGAACAAGCAAATTGAAGAAATTAAGTTTGTCAAAACTTTGGGAAAATTTGGTGCAATTCTGGATAGGATTTGTGGTCCAACTTGAGGGAGTTGTATCTCCTAGAATATAAGGAGTTATGGGGTGCATTACCTATACAAATTAAATTTCATTATTTCTAGGTTTCAACGCAACAAACTATTCATCGCTACGACATCAGAGTAGGAAGTTATGGGCGTTTTAAGATAGACTGGTCGGGCAAGCCGTGGACCTCGTTGAGTGAGCTCCAAAGCGAGATGTTGCTCGCCCTGGGATAAGCTCAGTGAGCCAAGCAGCCTAGTTGAGGCTGTGAATCGTGCAATTTGTTATAAGTCTGACCCTTCCTTTATTTTAACTCATTTTTCAACATTTCCCTAAACCTTCACACCCTTGAAAACCTCTCCCAAATCCTCTCCAACATATTCAACCACTACCAAGGTAAATCAAAGGTTGAGAGAGTGATTCAGGTGTCGAAGTTTCCGGATTGATTGTTGAATCCTAATCCTTCTTCTTATGGTAGCTTTTGAGGATACTTCATATGGAAGTAATCTTGGAATTGAAGTGTTCTTGAGTTCTTGAGGTAAGATTTCACTTTATTTCCTTGTTTTTGAGCTATTAGATGTTTATATAAGTTGTTGAAGGAGGAAGTTGTTGGAAAAGGTTCAGATGTAAGTTTGAGTTCATGTTGAATTGTAGACCTTTTTGGGACATATTGTTGCTATGTTATTGAGATAATTCCTTCATGTATGGTTAGTATTTGATGTTGTGGTTGTATTGATGTTTAGATACTTGATGTACTTTGAGGAAGAAGGCGTATTAAGTATCGTATACAAAGCGTAAATTGGGCTTTGATGTATATCCTTGTATGATTGATGAAGTGAGTATTAAGGGGCTTATATGAGATTGTTGTTGTTGTTAATGGTTGCTGAATATCTTATGGACGTTAAGGAATAAGGGGAAATGCTGCCCGTTTCATTTTAGAATCGAGTTATCATTTGATATACGTGATATACTAGCATTATCTAAGTTTTTATATGTATTCCTTTGTTATAGGATTGGCGTATTAGTTGTAATAAGCTCGTTGTTGGATATCTTGGAAGACTTGAGGTATGTAAGGCTATTCTCTTCCTTTTTTTGGCACGACCAAGATGACACGAACATACACGAATGATGTTCATAATGACTCTACTCTCAGATATGCTAGAAGCTTATGTTCTTTGACCTCGTTACGATGTTATTGATCTTGCCTTATGGTTATTGATCTTGTTTTATGGTTATTGATCCTTCACGGTAAGATATGTTGATGATGTAAGTTCCATAATTGGTAATCGAAGGTATATCAACCTTACATCACTCCGATAGAGTCGTAACGCTTTCTTGTACTCTTATTCATACATTATATATGTATGTATCTTTTTTATGATAGCGCACCAAGCTATAGTCGACCGGGTACGACACCGATTGTGCATACCACTGCAGTTGGCTATGATATAATGATGATAGCCCCAGAAAGCAGCTTAATGATGATAGTACAGCCCCATAGTGTGGCTTATATACATGTGTATGTTTTAAAAGAAAGCATGCATGTCATATGCCCTCAGAGGCATTCAGATGTACAAGTTGACTCTCTTTTATCTCATGTTACCTTCATGTCTCTATTATGAAGTTTTCATGCCTTACATATTCGGCACATTATTCGTACTGATGTCCCTTGGCCTGGGGACGCTGCGTTTCATGCCCGCAGGTCTTGAGATACAGGTTGATGGCCCACTCAGTAGGATACCAGCTCACCAGACAGTGTTATTGCACTCCAGTTGCTTCGGAGTTTCCTTGTGAGTCAGTATGGTTATATGTATGCATATGTATGGGTATGGTATCACGACCCAACCGGAGGGCCGCGACGGGCACCCAGTGCTAACCCACCCGGGCACCTCTCATCATGCTTTCTCAATTACATCTAGGTGAGCCATATAGCTATATCATACTTTTCATTCATCAATCATACTAATCTCATTGGGCAACAATGCATCTATATCATCATTAACGACTATGCCCATATCAATGTACATAAGCCGACAAGGCTAACAAAATAATATCCAAAATATAAGCTGACAAGGCCAAACACATCTAACCATATACACATGTCTACGAGAGCCTCTAAGAAGAGTACGTCATATCATAGAGGCGGGACAGGACCCCGCCGTGCCCATAAATATGTACACAAAAGAATCAATACCAAAAGCTGTAGCTCCGAATGAAATGGAGCTCCGCTATGTAGTCCCTGAGAAATGAAGCTATGGATCAAGTCTGTCTCCCTGGCCACCTGCGGGCATGACGCAGCATCCACAAATAAAAGGACATCAGTACGAAGAATGTACTGAGTATGTAAAGCATGATCAACATCAATATGAAAGCATAATAGACAACATATGAAATAGCATAGGATGGGAGATAATAGTATCATCGTCATAGCACTTACTTGCTTTTCATATGGACATTCCGTTTCTATTGCTTATCCGTGTACATACATCCATATCCGTATCCATATACGTATTTCCATTCATACTCATATTCATATCATTTACATCTCATATACATTGCATATACATAGCCTTTACATAGCATTTACATATACTTAGCATATTCGTACTCATATTGATGTCATATACATAGCATTTATATAGCATACCCGACCATGAAGGTTCGGTGTTTCACATACCTGGCCCTACCAAGGCTCAGGGTTATACATACCTGGCCCTACCAAGGCTCAGGATTATCCGTACCCAACTGCAGTGGTGCGCGGGCATTATATATATACATATCTATACATTCTACCTGGCCATATAAGCTCGGGGTTTCATAGTAGCCACACATAGGCACATATACATATAAGCTCATAAGCATCTTTAGCATCATTACTATCGTCGTTCATTACATCTATCCTCAAAGGATTACTCGTCATATAAGGAACTTAGTACAACCGTGTCATATCGAGGATCATAAGCTTAGTAGCTTTTAGAGATAGGATCATTGGAGAATATCATAGGCTCATAGAAGAATAGATATTTGGCCAAAGAATCATGCCTTATGAAAGAAGGGTTAGCCTTACATACCTTTTCGTTCAACTATTCTATCACTTGCACATTCTTCTTCAATGCTCACGTTTCTACCTTCATTAGAGTGCATACTAACATTAGAGAATCGATAGCTTAGCATTCATGACTAAAGCTAGAGAAAATTGGACAACATCTCCTTTATTTATATGACTTCCTCCATATCATATATCAACTCCCAAACATCAATAATAACATTCTCAACATCATAACAATAGCCTTTATCTACTTACATTATCCTTACTTCTCAATTTACTTCCAATCATTCATATTAATGGTATACGACATCTATCCCATGTTCTCAACATCATTTATAATATGTTTATAATCATATTGTATCAAGAATCATGACTCAATCCAAACATTTACTCAAAAGTGACACAATTCCCTTATTCATGACCCATTTGCTATACCCTTTTTGCAATCCAAGTGTTTCAACTTTCAAATACCTTAAACAACATGGAAATGTCATAAAACTTACCTTAGATGGTGTAGGAATGAACCTTGGGTGCAAACACCTCACTTGAGCAAAACCCTAGTTTCACCTTCACTTGGATTCTTGTCTTGGATGAATTTTAATGGGTTTATTATACTTCATTCACTTGGTTTGATGAAGTTGAACACTAATTTCCCTTGAAATCTCATGGGAGAAGTTTAGAGAGATGTCTAGAGAGAAGGGGTGTGAAGAGGGAAATGATATGAAATAAGACTTGAATTCCTTATTAATAACACAATTCAGCCCCGACCAACTTCTACGGACCAACATACGGTCCGTATAATTTATACTGACCGTATGTCTGGCCGTAGATTTGGTCTAGAGAGGGGTCTCAATCTGGGCTGAAAGTACGGCTTAACATACGGTCCGTATGTTTTATACGGCCAGTATGTTTGGCCGTATAATGCCAGTCATTCCGAACTTGATCTCGTCGACTAGTTTGATCTCCAATCCTTATGAAACCTTCTTGACACTTGTTTATCACCTCATTAGCAATTTAAGGGATGTTATAACTCTTCTCCAAAGCATCATTAAATCATCATTAACTTGTTACTCATAAATCTCTTCTGATATTTATCGTATGCCTTGCCTTCTCTTGGCAACTTTCTTGTCTAACATCAAATTTCTTTGAAATCTCACTTAAGGTCATCAAATGTCATTCCTTACTTATCGTAATGCTATATACTTCATACTCTTCATTAGTCTATTCACTGTGCATCAACGAAAAATTTTCCGAGGCGTAACATTCTTCACCCCTTAAGGACATTCGCCCTCGAATGTTAAGCACTCAGGAATTCTATGAAAATTTCGCTAGAGTTTCCCTTATAATATGGCACTACCATCTTGTCACAACAGCCCATAATAACAATGCCTCACAGGGCCACAACATAATAGCAATAGAATTTGGCCACACACGACCCAAATGCATAAAAAGGAAAACATACATACCTTATGATCTTGATGTATCATCTTGGCCCTCTTCTAGGGGCTGAAATAGATGCGGGTACTTGGGTTTCATATTTTCTTCTGCTTCCCATGTCATTTCTTCTCGGTTATTGTTTCTCCACAAAACCTTAACTGAGGCCACTTCTTTGTTTCTAAGCCTCCGTACTTGCCTATCTAATATGGCAATGGGTATTTCTTCATAAGTTAACTTTTCTGTCACTTGAACATCATTTGCTGGGACGATCCTAGTAGGATCTCCAACACATTTACGAAGCATTGAGATATGGAAAACTAGGTGAAATGACTCTAAATCAGGAGGTAGATCTAATTCGTAAGCCACTTGGCCTACTCTGCGCACAATCTCATAAGGCCCAATGTATCGGGGACTCAACTTCCCCTTTTTTTCAAATCTCATAACGCCCTTTATTGGCGACACTTTCAAGAATACCCAATCTTTAACTTGGAACTCTAAGTTCCTTTGACGATTATCCGCATAGGACTTTTGACGACTTCGGGCTGCTAATAACGGATCTTGTATGAGCTTAACTTTTTCTATGGCTTGATGAACCAAGTCTGGCCCTATCAATTTAATCTCTCCTGCTTCAAACCACCCAATTGGGGATCTACACTTTCACCCATATAAAGCTGCATATGGTGCCATTTGAATGCTAGAATGATAGCTATTACTGTAAGCAAACTCAATGAGTGGTAATTGATCATCCCAATTACCTCCAAAGTCTAACATACATGCCAGTAACATATCCTCAAGAGTCTGAATGGTATGTTCAGCTTGTCCATCAGTCTGTGGATGAAATGCCGTGCTAAGGCTCACATGAGTCCCCAAACCCTCTTGGAAGGACTTCCAGAAATTAGCTGTAAAGAGATAATAGATACTGGAACACCATGAAGTCGCACTATCTCTTTCACATAAAGCTTTGGATAATCTTCTGCCACATATGTAGTTCTGGCTGGTAAGAAATGAGCTGACTTCGTGAGTCTATCCACAATCACCCATATGGAATCATACTTACGTCGAGAACGGGGTAAGCCTGTAATGAAGTCCATGTTAATTACTTCCCACTTCCAACTTGGGATTTCTATAGCTTGCAACAATCCGTCAGGCTTTTGGTGCTCGATTTTCACTTGTTGACAATTGGGACATTGAGCTACAAATTCTGTTATATCTTTCTTCATCCCATTCCACCAATATATAGACTTAAGGTCATGATACATTTTCATTGTTCTGGGGTGGATAGAATAACGGGAACAATGAGCTTCTCTCAATATTTGGTGGCGTAGCCCTGCCACGTCAGGAACACATAATCTGCCTCTACATCGGAGAACTCCGTCTCCTGCAATCTCAAATGATGACTCCTCCTTCTGAGGGAGTGTATCTCTGTAACGCATTAGTATGGGATCTTCATGTTGTCACTCTTTCACTTCCACTACTAGCGACGAGACTGCTGAATTCTGAATGGTAGTTCCCCTGCTACCTGAGTCCACTACTCGAACTCCTAGGCTAGCTAACTGCTGGAGCTCACGGGCCATTTCTCGTTTTTCTGGTTGTACATCACACAAACTTCCCATAGATCTGCGAGTAAGAGCGTCAGCTACAACATTTGCCTTTCCGGGGTGATATACGATATCAACATCATAATCCTTTAGCAACGCCAACCATCGTCGTTCCCGCAAATTCAACTCTTTTTTGCTTGAAGATATACTGAAGGCTCTTATGATCCGTGTAAATATCCACATGGACACCATATAAATAATGTCTCCACATCTTTAATGCATGAATCACTGCAGCCAATTCTAGATCATGAGTTGGATAATTTTTCTCATGTTTTCGTAATTGCCTTAAAGCATACGCAATCACCTTACCGTGTTGCATCAATAAACAGCCTAGCCCAACGCCTGAAGCATCGCAATAAACAACATAACCTTCCAATCCCTCTGGAAGTGTCAGGACTGGTGCAGAAGTCAATCTATCTTTTAGCTCTTGGAAGCTACGTTCGTAAGCATCTGTCCATTGAAACTTGGCCGATTTCTAGGTCAGCTTTGTGAGTGGGGCAGAAATAGAAGAAAAACCTTCAACAAATCTCCTGTAATATCCTGTTAAGCCCAGAAAGCTACGAACCTCCGTAGGAGTTGTGGGCCTAGGCCAAGTCTTCACGGCCTCAATCTTTTGGCTGTCTACCCGAATACCAACGGCTGATACAATGTGCCCCAGAAATGTCACTGAGTTCAACCAAAACTCACACTTAGAAAATTTTGCAAACAACTCTAGAGTTTGAAGAACTCTAAGGACAGTACGCAAATGATCCGCATGTTCTGCCTCGGATCTAGAATACACCAAGATGTCATCGATGAATACAATCATGAACAAATCTAGGAAGGGCCTGAACACATCGTTCATCAAATCCATAAATACTGTCGGTGCATTAGTTAGCCCAAATGACATCACCCGGAACTCGAAATGGCCATATCTTGTTCTGAAGGCTGTCTTAGGGATATCTTTCTCCCTAACTCTCACTTGATGATACCCGGATCTCAAATCTATCTTCGAAAACCATTTGGCACCTTCTCAACATCATTTATAACATGTTTATAATCATATTGTATCAAGAATCATGACTCAATCCAAACATTTACTCAAAAGTGACACCATTCCCACATTCATGACCCATTTGCTATACCCTTTTTGAAATCCAAGTGTTTCAACTTTCAAATACCTTAAACAACATGGAAATGTCATAAAACTTACCTTAGATGGTGTAAGAATGAACCTTGGGTGCAAACACACTCACCTCTGAGCAAAACCCTAGTTTCACCTTCACTTGGATTCTTGTCTTGGATGAACTTTAATGGGTTTCTTATACTTGATTCACTTGGTTTGATGAATTTTAACACTAATTTCCCTTGAAATCTCGTGGGAGAAGTGTAGATAGATGTCTAGAGAGAAGGGGTTGAAGAGGGAAATGAAATAAAATAAGACTTGAATCCCTTATTAATAACACAATTCAGCCCCGACCAACTTCTACGGACCAACATACGGTCCGTATAATTTATACTGACCGTATGTCTGGCCGTAGATTTAGTCTAGAGAGGGGTCTCAATCTGGGCTGAAAGTACGGCTGAACATACGGTCCGTATGTTTTATACGGCCAGTATGTTTGGCCGTATAATGCCAGTTATTCCGAACTTGATCTCGTCGACTCGTTTGATCTCCAATCCTTATGAAACCTTCTTGACACTTGTTTATCACCTCATTAATAATTTAAGGGACGTTATAACTCTTCTCCAAAGCATCATTAAATCATCATTAAATTGTTACTCGTAAATCTCTTCCGATACTTATCGTATGCCTTGCCTTCTCTTGGCAACTTTCTCGTCTAACATCGAATTTCTTTGAAATCTCACTTAAGGTCATCAAATGTCATTCCTTACTTATCGTAACGCCGTATACTTTGTACTCTTCATTAGTCTACTGTGCATCAACAAATTTTTTTTCGAGGTGTAACATATGGCGAGGCCCTGTCCTGACCACGTTATGTCATGTACTCCATTTGAGGCTTGTTGTCAGTTATTCATAGTCAGATATTGTATGGCCTCATCAACTTATATATTATCACATATATGTATATGACCGCCTTGTCGGCCCATCTAATATGTCCAGCTTGCTATGTAGTTATGGCCTTTCAAACTTGTTTTATTTCAGTCTATCACTTCTGTGAGTCAGTAGGTTATCTCGTGGTAACCCTAATGGCCCACCTATGCTTATGATTATGTTACAGATGTATGTCTAGAGATACTCAGTAAGTAAGGCCAGGTGCTCGTCATTGCCCTCCAGTTTGGGTCGTGACAGTAGTGGTCCCGGTGTAGCGGCCAGACCCTCTACTACAGTGGAGTTCATTAAATGCTCCCACTCGCCGTAGCGGTCAAGACCGTGCTGTAGTGGTCACACTATGGCAGCTCACTTTTTTCCATGGCGAAAACTCCCTAAACCAGAGCTCCTGCGGTGGCAAACAATTTCCCGCTATGGAAAACTTGCTGCAGCGGCACCATGCCCACTGCGGCGGTAGCACCAGAACTAGAATCCTCTGGTTTTTTACCAAATTATTCCAAAATCCTGTCCAAGGACTCACATACACAAACTAGATATGCACACATATGTAAAAACATGCTACGGACTCAGCCGTGGCCTCGGAATTCCCATCGGAGGTCTAATTTACTAAGTCAACCCCCCAAACGGAATAAAATAAGTTATCAAACAAGTGAACAAAAAACAATCAAAGACCTTCGTTTTAGAATTCTAAATCTTTATGTTTCCGCTAGACTCGCTCCTATTCTAGGATTTGAGCTGGCCGGGGTAAAATGGTCAAAACGCACACAACGACCTAGCGGGTCATTACAGTTTCTCTGCATTGGTATCAATCTATAACTTTTTGTTCCCCTGTCCAATAACCTCATCTACCTTCTTATTATTCGCTACCCCTTGAACCTTAACGGTTTTATATATAGTTGATTAAAAATCATTCAAACCACTTTCATCAGTTTCATCTATCTTCTTATCTAATTCTTTGGTCCCCTCCCCTTCAATATCCTCATTGTTCTATAGAGACTCATACTTGTTTTGCACCTCCACCTTCTTTTTCTGATCCTTTTGTTCCTGTGTTTTTTAATTCTTGATTCGTCCTTGTTCCTTTTCATCTGTAAACACTCTCTTATCCTTTGGCAGATTCTAATTACTTGAATCTCCAACAATCTTACCACTGGAAAATTTTAACATTGAATTTAGGCTTATTATACTGCTGACAATGATTCCTCTTTCCTTCAATATTGATATTCACCTTCTCCACCTCCTTCCCTATGGCATTTATCACTCACCATGTTTGCATTGCCAATTTCGGATGAAGATATCAACACTCCAATTCATTGTGCCCTTGGAGCCTACATTCATAACAATATATGGGGAGATGATCATATTTTACTTTAACATTATCAATATGGATTTCTCCAAAAGCATCATCTTTAATTTCCATCTTGGCTGATTTTAGAAGATCAGATAACAGATCTACCGGCACCTTAACCCTATCACAACTTGGTCTAGTTCTGTTTACTATTGCCAAATCCAAGTGTAATGGCTTGTCCACTACTGAAGCCCTAGCACAAACTAGTTCTGTTTACTGTTGCTAAATCTAAAGTGTGATGGCTTCCCCACTGCTGAAGCTAACGGAAACAGTGGCTCCTTGTAACAACCCGTTTGGTCGTTATAGTCTTTTTGGTACTTTTTACCCTTCCCCAAGCTTGTATAGCTCACATTTGACTCAAAGGGACCGTTGACACACTTCCTGAGGTTTTTGGATATGATTTGGGTGACTTTTTGTGAAATTTGGGCTTAAAGCGAAAAAAGGTTGACTCAAAGTTGACTTTTAGGTAAACAGACCTTTTTTGGGAATCCGTCGATTCTGAGAGGTCCCGATGGTCTTTTAGAACTTGTGTGTATGTTCGGTTTGCTTCCCAATGCACTCGGGTGCATTTGGGACTTGGGTTGGGAAGTTGGTTTAAGGTATCGGGGGTTGACTCAGTCAATAAGACCTCCATTGGGAATTTTGAGGCCACGAACACATTCGTAGCATGTTTTTTTTATATATATGCAAATATGGTATGTGAGCAGATGACTTTGGGTGGTAGTCGGGATTTCGGGTTGAGATTGTGAACTTGGGAATTCTCGGTTCGTACGACCGCAACGCATCGTGGCAAGAATAGCCCACCGCCGTAGTGGCCATATAGAATTGGGTAGGACCGCCGAAGTGGTCACAGGACCGCAGAATCGGTAGATTGGGCGCAAAAGCGGGTGACCGACAGTTAGATTATAAATGAGTGTTAAAAGCCCTAAGTTCTTCATTCATTACCACTCTGAAATTAGAGCTATTGGGAGAAATTCAAGGCATTTCTTGGGGGAAATCATTGTGGTAAGTCCTTCCATCTTCATTTCTATTCCATATTCCATTAATCACCTTAGGAATCCATTAATCATGCTAGTTTCATTAAGAGCTTGAGGATTAAAAGAGGGTTCAATGGGTTCTTCATTCTAGGCTATTAAATCTTTATTTATTGATTGAGTTAGCTTCTGTCACGACCCGACTAGGGGGCCATGACGGGTACCCGGAGCTTACTACCGAGCACCGCATATCCTTCTAGCCTTCATACTCATCCCAAACAAACTAATCTCTCAAAGTAAACTTACTATGAAATGATCACTAACATCTCCCAAATTATACATATAAATACGCATAGGCCCACAAAAATGATATACGAATGTACACGATCACATAGCACCTCTACCCACACATATGTATCTACCCTATGAATACAGATCATAACGGCGTCCATGCCCTAGAACAAAAAGGATATACCAATGTCGGGTAAGGCTCCTGTTGTCTGTCTCCCCGTCCGAACAATGTGCAGGAACAATGAGTATGTAAGGCATGTATGATAACATAATAAGGAAGCACAGCAAGTATAAGAAGAAAGGACAACTATAACTACTTGCCTCTTGTGGCGGAATTATGCATGCTTACTTTTAACTTTAAAGCATATCACATATGTAGAAATAAATTGTCTGAATCAATAACATCATTAGCCTGCGTCCGGGCCTCCCGTGTCCGGGGTAATCATCTCGCGCCGCCCACTAGTTGTGTCATGCCCGGCCAAATAGGCACGGCGTTATCATTATCCATAAGCCGCCCACTGAAGTGGTGTCATGTCCAGCCAAGGCACGGCGTTATCATTATCCATAAGCCGCCCACCGAAGTGGTGTCATGTCCGGCCAAATAGCGTGGTGTATTAATCATCATATACTTGACATGAAGCATGCATAAGAGCTCAAGTAAAAATTATAACTCTATCGGAGTGACGTAAGGTCGGTAACCTCCGATTATCTTATGGAACAGTCATAATCCTCATGTCTCACCTCGAAGGAAATAGCATTATGAGGTGAAACTATCAATGATGAATAACAACCAAGGAAATCATACATCAAGATCATTAATCTCATAATAGCATCTTTTCATAGGCTTTAGAATCTCGGGACATAGAATCATCATTATTATTGACACTATCATAACATATCTCTTATCCATATCTCATGGGAAGTTCTTAATGATCATAGACTTGTAACTTTCGGAATATAAGGAGGTCATGAAAAGATGGAGGAAATCATGTTATAAGAATCATGCCTTAGAAAAGAAGGGACGAGCCTTACGTACCTTCACGTCTCCTCAACAACTAGCATTCTCCTTCCAAGCTGACGATTCTACATTCAAGAGAATTCATACTAAGATTAGATAACCGGAAACATACTTAGGCCTCAACTAAAACAACTAAGGGCTAACGAAAATTGAGCAGCATTTCCTTTGTTTCAACAACCTTCTTTGTATAATAAACAACTCCCAAACGTTGATAATAATACCCACTCTATTACAATCGATAAACTTCATCAACTTAAACATTATTCAATTCCCAACATTCTCTTTCAAAGTCACCCATAATCATAATTGCAACACAACTTCATATTCATTCTCATATAATACTCCTTTAACATCATTTTCATCATTCACAACAAGATTACACTCATGGTATGTCAAGAATTATGACTCAAGTCAAGTTACCATTCAAGAATTCCACTATTTCCATATTTGAACTTCATACTCTACTTTCTTCCATAATCCAAGCCTTTCAACTACTCAATATTCTTAGTAACATGAATTAAATGTGAAACTCACCTTTGATCACATAGGAATGGGCTTTGGATGAAAATACTCCACTTGAGAGAAAACCCTACTTCAATATCAAAAAGATTATTGGTTTCCACAAGCCCTAATGAACATCCTTGCATTTGAATCTAATAATTTCTTAATTCCTCTTGGATTTGTGATAATATGATATGGAGAGTATTCCAGAGCTTTCAGGACTTGGAGAAAAGTGAAATCTGAAAATTATGACCAAAGGCCGTATATTTATAGGACAGTGAATATTCCTAAGAATATTCCGGAAGGCCGGGTTTGATGGCCTTCGATGTCGACGATCCGTTGACTTGCTCCGTCGAGATCACCGATTGCGAAACATATTGATGGTGCACGGCGACGGTCCGTCGACATATCGATGGCCGTCACACCGATCAGGTGTCTGTAGAATTTCCTGAATCAGTTCAGATTGCATCGATTCGATTTGTTCAACTTCTAACCCCGTAAATTACCAGGAATACCTGCTGGTACATTTGTACATGGGGTAAGGCACTTTCTACCTTAACTCCTCCAACGAGCTTTCTCCTCCCGCCTTAAATGTCTTTGGAATCTTAATTAGAATCATTAAGTATCCCTTCTTACTTGTAAGGGCATCATATACACCTTAACTTGCATTACTCTATTCACCGCACAACAGCCCGAAATTTTGAGGTGTAACAGCTTCGTTAAGCTTTGAATTGATGATTAGACTCTATTATTGGATGATTCCTTCCTGATTAGAGGCTAATTTATGGAATTGGAAGTTAGGGTTCATACCCAAATTTGGGGGTTTTGCCTAGAATCTGAATTTAAGTGATTTGTTAGTTCTTCTAGCTTATAATTGATGAGAATTGATCACCTAGAGCATTGATTTCATATTGAGACCTATAGATTACTTATTCAATCTTTTGAGTTCATAAACTCCATTCTATAGGTTGGGATTTGGGTCTTGAATAGAAGTAAGGTTTGAATGATGTTCTTCTTGATTTTAATTTCATGGTTCGAATATGTTTAGAATTCCATTGTCTCGAGGCTCAAAGGAAGGGAAAGACTAAGGTTTGATTATTGGAGACTTTGCTATTCGGCTCTCTAAATAGGTTACGATTTACCTTATGGTGAGACTTTGATTAGCGAAGCGTATGTTTAGATGATATTGTTGGAGAATGCATGTAAACCTTAGAGTATGAAGTTGGGTTGGATATTGTCTTAGGCTGGGCCTTGTTGTATGATTTGGGGGCTAGCCACCTCGTTGTGTTGTCGACTTATCTTGATCTATTTACTTTTTGGCTCATTGCCACGTTGAGACATTGGGTATTTGAGACTAGAGAGATATCATGACTATGATATTATGGCACTTTACTTGATTGATATTGAGATGAGATTGTGATTCCATTATGGCTAATTATATAGCCTTATTATTGCTATTACTTGTGTGCCCTGTGTGGTACTGTTGGGATTGAATTGATTGTTGATATTACACTGCATCGTATTCATATTCATTTCCATGATACATTGATATTGCATGGTTATGGTATTTATGACGATAAGTGAGAGAGTGCAGCCTCCAAGGTCATTACTGGAGAGCGCAAAAGAAAGATGAGTGTCCGTGATCCGAGGTCATTTACCGAAGCGGAAAGAGTGTATGTTGCCGGAGGTTTCTTGCTAGGAATGAATGTGTATACGATGCTCGAAGTCTCTTGTCGGGATGGAGAGAGTGCTCGTGATCCGAGGTCATTTTTTGGGGCGAGTGGTACATAGACTTCACGGGTCCCCTATGGGTTGTGCTGTAGAGATGTGATGTTCCATTGTCGGAGTACATGTGCACGGTGCATATGCATTACATTCATCATACATACATTATTACATTGTACTGTACCCTTGGATTCTTGTGATATGTTGTGATACGATTGTGATATACTTGTTCGGGATGATTATATTGAGACTTGGCACAATTGAGCTTAGATGCTATAACATAGGTGGTGACTTGTTGTGATATGATGTCATGTATTGGTTTGGATTGATTATATTGAAACTAGGCACAGTTGGGTTTAGATGCTATAACATAGGTGATGACTTATACCGTGGATATGGATTCGTGTTGACTTGTACTTTGTTGGTTTACGTGATTACTTTACTTTGTTGTATTTATATCCGTTAGCTAGTCTTAGTCGGCCTATGATACCTACCAATACTTTTTACCTGTACTGACTTGGACTTGATGCATTTTTTTATGAACCCAGAGTACCAGGTGGGATCTACTTCTACTCCTCGTCGGTGATATTTGAGGGTTGCTGATTCGAGTCTTTCAGGGTGAGCATGGGGATGTTCGTTGCCGCAAGACTCTTCCTATTATTATGTCTTTATTTCCATTTCTGAGACATAATTTGAGACTATTTATGTATTATTATTCAGACTTGTAGTATTTAGTTTTAGATGCTCTTGTATAACCATACTAGATACTGGATGGATTTCATTTACTTCTGCACTTATATATATTATCTTATGAGATATATGTTATTTTACTTTCTTTCGCTATTTTCTATTATTTGTGAATGTTGAGTTAAGGGTTCGCCAGGTAGGTGCCCGTACGACTTAGTAAAATTGGGTCGTGACAAGTTGGTATCATAGCCCTAGGTTACCCGATCTATAATACAAGAGCGTGTCCAGTAGAGTCTCGTGGATCGGTACAATGACTGTTACACCTTGGAAAATTTCGCGTTATCAAGATTGTGGACGGCTTAATATGAGCTCCGGGGAGAGCAGAGTTACACAAGGATTATGGATGAAGATTATGTTATCTGAGCATGAGAACGTATATATGACATTTGGAGAGTGTTGGAGTAAATCGGTTAACATGATCACTCGATGATAGCCCTCGAAACCATGAGTTAAGGTGGGGCCCACATGTCGGAATTTTGTAAAGGATATATTAAAAGTGATACAAGTAGTACGTGGAAAGTTGAGCAAGTCCTAAGAAGGACCCATAAGCCAAATATGGACATAAGCCCTCCAAAAGGACGATTTAAGGAAACGTTTTCGGATGATTTGACTTGGAGGGGCAACAACGACATTATAAGTTTAGAATTTGGAAAAACACCAAGAATAAAAGTTGTAGATAATTGAAAGAAATTTCCAACCATAGGTCGTGGGCCCTCACACGATGTCGGAATCAAGAGTTATGGCCATTTTAAGAGCAAGACCCCAAAGGCGCCAAATGATTCCGTGGGCCCCACATGAATAAGTCGGTGGAACCGACATAGGGGGGCTATAAATACCCCATCAGCCCATTTTTTTCAGTATATTAACATTTGAAAGAGTCCTAGAAGCCTCTCAAAACATCTCCCAAATATTATAGTCCGATAAATCAGGAATTTAACAAGATTACGCCAAACTAATCCGTGAAAGGTAATTGTTCTTGCTTCTACTTAAGCTTGGCGTTGGAGAAAGTTGATGTGGCTGAGTTTCTTCAAGTATAAGATATTTTATTTATCCCATCTTTTATGTTGAGTTTATTTGAAGGTCTAGCAAGCCTTAAAAATGAAACTAGTTATGGAGAAAAGGTCATAGAGTGTTGTACTCTAGTTGTTGTGTTTATGGACTATTTTGAACGTGTTGTGGCCATGTGGATGGACTGATTTACGCATATAAAAATGGTATCTAACATTTTTGGCGTATTGATGAGATTATACTCCTTGATTGGGATGGAAGAAAGTGCATATTGTTGTTGTATGTTGAAAAACGTCGTGTGGGATGTTTATGGAATATGTTGGTACGAATAATAGTGTTGTTGATGTTGGTATTATTGTTGTTGTTGTTGGTTGTTGAATTGAGAATTTGGGCTAGGCATATAAATAGGGGAGATCTTTGCCGATTTTCGGCGAGAATATGGAATAGTTTGATTTGAAACTTGGAGTAAGCATGCGATAAAGAGGCTAACGTTAGTGTCAGTCCTCTTAAATGTAGACTTATGAGCTCGGACGAATAAGCGTAGCCAATAAGAGGTGGAACGGTATGTAAAGCTTACCCTTTCTTTCTTTTGGCATGTCTTAGATGTAAGTAAGGTATGATACGAGCCTTGGGGTAACTTTCTATTCCTAAGATCCGAGCATGTCTACGATTCTTATTCACTTCTTGATATTCGCACTCTCAATATAGTCGAGCTATGGTCCTTGTGTCTTTTGTATGATTGGATAGTAAATGTTGCATAATGAGTTTTGTTCCTAAAGGATCCTATTTCGAATAAGGTCCCTAACTTTCATAGATGGGCTCGGATCTCTTCGATACGTTCGTAAAAGATTCTATATCGACTAGCATGTGTATGATCTCTAAGACTCTCTTTAACGTGGTACTAATGGCATTTAGAACGGATTTAACATGACTATCGTTTGATACTCGAGCGTTGATTTGTCTTCTTATCTATTGAGTCTTAAAAGTTGATTTATATGCATATGGTTTCTCACTACTCTGCTCGTGCGAGCTGTTATTACTTCTTTCATTGCGTCCCGGGCCAGGGCATGTATTCGTGCACAACTCCACTGCATTATTCACCGCGTCCCTCACTAGAGGGCCGGGGCACGTTATATGTATATGTATATGATGATATGATGATATGGGGGAGGCGGCCGGGATGGCATATGATGACTTCATTCACCGCGTCCCTCGCCTAGGGGCGGGGCACGTTATATGTATATGTATATGATGATTTTATTCACGGGAGTCCCTCGCTGGAGTGCGGGTCTTGTATATATATATATGATGATATGATGATTTTATTTGCCGAGTCCCTCACTAGAGGGCGGGACACGTTATATATGCATATGTACAAGATGATTATTCAACATGTTTCTAAGTCCCATAATGAATTGGATATGATATTGATATGCATGATTTATGTTCAAAGGCAAGCCTCGTGGTTTCTGGTTACCGTGCTAATTTTTTATGATCCTTACTTCAGTACGATTCTGTTCTTGTATTCCATGCTTTACATGCTCAGTACATATTCCGTACTGACCCCCTTTTCTTCGGAGGGCTGCGTTTCATGCCACGCAGGTGTATACAGATGAGTCGAGGATATTAGTTGTCACGACCCAACCACGTAGGCCGTGACTAGTGCCCGAGCTGGGCACCCATACGCGCTCACTAACCAAATTCGGCATGCAAACGACTCGTACATAAATCAGTATCAGACACGGCTCCAAACTAATGCATACAAACATATATGCACCGAAGGCGGTAAGGCTATCATAATATATAACGTAGCAAAGCATACGCCACGCGGCCCGACAAAGGGGCGCACGGCGGATGGGCCGCCCCGAGCCTGACTTACTCGTAGCGCGTCCGAATAAACGTACATGACGCCGCGCTATGCGCTACGGACCTCTGTACTGGAACAACGAGAATCGGATAATAGGGACGGGGCCCCGTCATACGCACGAATAAACATAATCATATACATCGAAAGAGTATATACCCAAAATATTGGCTCCGGAACAAAG
The DNA here is from genome assembly GCF_029784015.1 of Lycium ferocissimum. NCBI lineage: Eukaryota > Viridiplantae > Streptophyta > Magnoliopsida > Solanales > Solanaceae > Lycium > Lycium ferocissimum. Next base: position 4,146 of record NW_026713251.1, on the reverse strand, counting down.
GGAGCACTGCGAAAGACGACGAATGGAAATCCTACGCCGGTGGATCACCAAAATCGCACTGCGGGCATGAAACGCGGCCCGAAAGAAAGGGGTCGGTACGAAATATGTCTCGAGCATGTAAAGCATGGAATATCGTAAATTAAGCGAACCGTGCGAAACGAGAAGGCAAAAAGTAGCTCAATAACCGAAAAAAATCATAACACTTGCCTTTGAAACATAAATCATACGTGTCCATTTCATATTCAGCTCATCATAGGGAGAAACAGAGTCAGAAAATCGTCTCGTACACATGTATAAATATAACGTGCCCCGGCCCTCTAGTGAGGGGCGCGGTAAGTAAAATCATCATATCATGTACATATAACGTGCCCCGGCCCTTTAATGAGGGACGCGGTAAGTAAAATCATCATATCATATACATATAACGTGCCCCGGCCCTCTAGTGAGGGACGCGGTGAATGAAGTCATCATATGTCATCCTGGCCACCTCCCCATATCATCATATCATAATCATATCATATAACATGCCCGGCCCTCTAGTGAGGGGCGCGGTGGGATCATCTTGTAGAATCGTGCACGAATATATGCCACTGGCCGGGACGCGGTGAAAGAGATCATAATAGCTCGCACGAACGAGTAGTGAGAAACCATATACACAAATCATCATCACGGACTCAACAACATAATCAAACGAAATCTCATTTAAAAGCTAAATAACGGTCAAGTCAAATTCCTTCGAAAATCATTCGAGAACATATCAAGTATCACTTCGAGAAATTGTAGGTACGTGTCAAGATCATATGACATACTTGTGGGAATCAAAAACATAGTCGTCATTACGGACTCAATAGAATAGTCGAGCGAACTCTTATTTCAAAACCAAGGCAATAGTCAAATCAAATTTTCTTTCGAACACCACTCGGGAACATATCGGCCCGAACTTCGGAAACCATAGTTATGTATCAAAATCATATGCGTGAGATCATTATCATAGACTCAAAAGGTAAATAAGCCAGTCGTACTTGAAATCGGGATCATACTCATATCATATTCTTTCAAAAGTCGTCAGAAGTACATAAGGAAAGTCGCGGGACCCACGAACGGGTGTCGACCCGAGCCGGGCCCGCCTATGGAAAACATAATCATCATATATCATGGAATCATTTTTGAGCATATCGAGGCGATCCGGTTACGTGCATGAAAGTTACGGACTTTCGTAGTTTTCGGAATCATTTAGGAACAAAACTCTTTTAAAAACCAAACTTTTATGCAAATTTTGAAACTTAGTCATACAAAAGACATAGGGGCTAATATTTCATCATATCATGCGTACGAAGACCAAGAACACAAATAATAATCACAGACATGGTCGGATCGCGAGAGTAGAATTTCCTCGAGGCTCGTATCATAGCCTATCTACGACTAAGGCATGCCAAAAGAAGGAAGGGTTGCGCTTTACATACCTTGATCGCTCTCAACGCTAATCCAAACTCAAGCTAATTCCAACCTACGTCTCGGGCTGCCCAAGGTCTACAAGTAAATCATAATATGCCAAACATTAGCTATAGACATTTGGGCATTTAATTCCAAATTAGCCCTTAATTCTATAGAAATTTGGGCAAGCATTTCCCACGTAAATAGACCAACCACGAGAATTTAACTCAAGCCAAATCAACAACAACAACAACAACAACCAACCTAGCAACATCAATAAGCAATCAGAAAGGCAATATAACATTAGTAACTCTCTTATATCATTCGACAACATTCAATACTTTCAACTCAACGGCTTACATTCAAGCCAACATCAACGCTTATACATTCAAATACTAACCCGAACCCTTACCAACAATATTCAAAGACATTTAAGCAATTCATACAACATTTCAAACATACCAAATGATGCTCCAACTCACTTGAAAACCCCCCAACCGAGAACACATCCATAACACATCCCTCACTTCCAAATCATGGTTTGCACCAACAATCCACATTCTAACAATGTCATTCTCTTAAATATAAAAATTACATTAAATACACAATAATCTCCAATTCAGCCCACAACACTTACGATATCAATTTGAGTCATTAAACTACTATCGTCAACATGGAATTCATAACGACAACACCCAAAATACTAATTAACATTAATCCATTCCATGTCACATAATATAGCCCATTTTCGGCCAACACCATATATATACATATTAATGATTCTCATCTATTTCTTCACTCTACAACACTCACAACATGCTAACTAGACTTTAATTCATGGCTTCAACACAACACAACACACACACACACTTACACGGCCATGCACTACACACAACCTCAACTCCAACATGCCATATTTCATAAATTTCCTCCATTTTAACATACTACAACATGCATACACCATTCATAACACATAAAACATGATTAAATCTTACCTTTCTTCTTCAACTTCACAAATAGGCTAGGGTTTGCGATCTACACAACGGATGGTTTGATGACCCAAACAACACTTCCACGCTACTTAGGGACCTCCAATTAGTGGGTTTGCATCAAAGAAATAATTTTGGAATGGCTAGAATTGGAGTTGGAATTTAGGGTGCTTGGCCGAGAGCCTCACTTTCCTCCTCAACTTCTTGCCTTTTTTTTTTCTAAGTGTGGGAATTGAGAATAGATGACTTAGAAGTCATCTTTTAAGTCCTTAGATGATTCATACATGTGTCCATGGCCCACACATATGTTGGACCAATTAAAATTGTCCACAAAGTGTGTAGGACCATTTCCAAGCCACATGGCCAACATGACAATTTTTCATGATTTGCCAACTTTTCATATTTCAATTTTTGGTCCCAAATTTTCCTAAATGTTCCATGCCACCAAATTCATGAACAACTTGTGTCTCAAAACGAAATCGAAGGTCAAAAGTCCCGACTTTGCATCCGGAATGGTTTTGTCTCTAGCTTATCATAGTTAAATCGGATTGTCCCAACGTACAAAAATGCGGGATATAACATTAGTAGAAGATGCTCCAGCTGGATTGGCGAGCTCCATTTCCTTCCGGAGTGCTGCTGAGTTAGAGTATCTATGTTATGGTATCTTGAGTTCTATTAGAGGCTTTGCAAACAGAGTCACGTATAGAACATGTCAGTCTTGTAAGTGAATCTGTAAGCCGATGTGTCATTATGCATTATGTTACAAGTTTCATATGTATACAGATTTTTCCTTGATTTGAGAAAGGCGAAAAACATGTTTTTTTGAAAAGCTTACATTATGCACCCATTTCATGATTTAAGAGTCCAGTGAGATTATGAACATACGAGGACCAGCGGGTTCGCTCGGCTCTGAGTAAGGGGTCGGGTGCCCATCATACCCTATCGGGATTGGGGTGTGATAAATTGGTATCAGAGCTGTTCGTCCTAGGGGTTGTCTGCAAAGTCGTGTCTAGTAGAGTCCTATTTATGGTGTGAAGCGCGCCACATTTATAAACAGGAGGCTACGGGGCATCTGTGGTGGTTACTCTTCTTTCACATACGAGATCGTGCCATAGAGCCAAGTCATAGGGAATGAGATTCATATACTAACCTTTGATTTCGAAGCGGAAGAATGGCATCGACGAGAAGAAAGTGACTAGCGATATTGGGAGTTACAAAGCACGCGGTAAGCAAAGGTATGAAAGATATATGTCGGGTAAGAAATTGAAGTACGATTGAAATACAAGTTGAAGATTAAAGGGAAAGTAAACAAGAAAGTGTAACGGTGCGGTTTGAGTTGGGCATACGAGGTATGTTCATCATTTAAATCGTTGTTGATATAGGAAGCCTGTGTGCCGTGATACGATATGATATATGTATATATACATATGTTGGCCACGTGAGGCATTGTTGGTATTTCCGCGTGCGGAGTTTGAGATAGTAACAATTACGAGAGAAACTCTGCCAAAATTTTCTGGAAATAAAAAGAGAATGAGATATAGGTTTGTGATATGACTTGAAGGTCGTACTAACGGTAATGATAGGATTTGACTAAGTTGCGAGTTCGGTGACATCGAAAAGAAGTTAATTCTTTGAATTGAGGATGATAATAATTAGAAGGTCGATATCGATATGGTCAAAAGAAATTTGGAGAGGGCTTTAACGATCACAAGAGATGATTTAG
>NW_026713250.1:0-28497 GCF_029784015.1 Lycium ferocissimum | reverse complement strand
CTTAATGTTAAAAATAAAAGTAGCGATATTAATAGTAGTATCAATAAAAAATAAAATAGTAAAAAATAAAGTATTTAGCTCGTTAGTAAATTTAGACGCCCGAGTGAATAAAATTAAATAAATGAGGGACAAAATTGGGTGTCAACAAGTGTAACTACATAAACCAATACAAAAAAAGAACAATCAGATTGAAGTTTCAAACACATACATGATCCTAAATACATTGCTTTTATATACTGAAATGGTTACGTAATGGAATTAAATCATACAAACAGCGCGTATTTCAATGTATTTAATTAAATCCAACTGAAATATAATGTCACTACAACAGTTTATGTAACAGTATTTCAATGTATTTCGTAGTATATTTCAATGTGTTTCATAGTTTTTCGAACTAACATACCTTATGGCATTCGACCTCTCTGTCCTGAAATTGAATCTTTTGCGAATTGCATAATTCGCTATAACATTCTTCGGAGTGTCCTTATCTTTGTAGATTTGATCAACAAAAACATCCTTATGTTCCTTGTTCGAAATTATCAAGTTATCGTTGTTTTCAAATAAAAACAACGACTTTAGCACAATCCGACGCATCCAAATCATTTGAATCAACTACATCCATAGCATGTATATAATCATTAAATTCAAGCTAAAACATATCGTCTCCAATCGTATTCGCCGGACACAAAATTCTCAAGATCATTATCGAATCTTGCTAACGCACAACGGATATACTTCAAATCCCTTGTTTTCTCTCTCTTAAGCTCAACATACACCCTTACTCCCATATCGTTACGTATTTCCATTGGCATATTATCTCCTTCAACAAGATATTTATTGATATCGTTTTCATAATATCAACACCTAACTGAATTGCTATAGTTTCAACCAAATCACTGTATGAATAATAATCTTTGAAGACAACTGCATCTAGTTTGTAATTAACAAAGCAATTATGTTCATTCCAAAAACTGGAGTGTCTGATCACTGTTGTTATGCTTGACATGTTTCGTTTGAATAATTCAACAAAACTAGAAGAATAGTGACTGCATTGGAAAAAATAATCATCGTTCCAATCACAGAAAATTGAATCAAAAAACAATGTCACACAAATCATTGAAAATTTGAAACATACCTTTTGTAGAATCTGAAATACAAATCTGATCTTCACTAAAATTCCATATATACACTCGTTCGTATCTTGTTGAGTGTATTTCAACTTGCTTTTGAAAAATTCGAATGTAGAAAACAGAGCTCAAAAAGATTTTTAGATCTTTAGTATTTTTTTGAATTCAAAAAGTTTTGATTGTGATACAAAGGGAAGAGAGATACGTAAGCTGTTATGGAAGAACATTCGTTACGCGTGATTAATGAGAAGATTTAAACTGAATCCCTGAATTTAAAAAAAAAAAAAAATCTTTTCCATAAATAGGGCCTAATTTTACTCCTAATTAAATCCGTTTCTTGTATTTCACTATATTTGATCAAAATGAAATACACGCGTTTAATGACAAAAACCAGTTACGCTTAGTAAATAACAATTTTATAGCTATATCTTGTTACAAGCTACTAAAAGGTAGCTATTTATGTAAGTTTTACTAAATACTAAAATTTATTAAATTCGATACTTTAAAACCTAGTTGTTGTCAACTTTATTTTAACCATCAAGTTCCTTAAATTATACTTTGACCCTATTTTCAATCTTTAAATACCATTCATTTTTTCTCGTATTGTCTCACAATTCCCTACTCTCCTCTTTTCCAAAATTTCTTGCTCATCTAAATCTCTCTCTCTCTCTCTCTCTCTCTCTCTCTCTCTCTCTCTCTCTCTCTCTCTCTCTCTCTCTCTTCCAAGTTCAAATTTCGAATTTCAAAATTTAAATTTCATGGATAATGATAATCCTCCACCTCCTCCTCCGGTCAAGATCGATTTCAAGTCCGGTGTGGTTGCATTTGAGTGAGTAGACGAGGAACATGTTAAATGTCAACATTGTGGTCAAATATATCTCCATAAGTCCGAACCGGTTTTTGGGGGAACCAGTCCATTACATAGGCACTTGGACAAAAGGCACAAAATTGAACTTTGAAGTTTATCTCTTTTTTAAATTTCTCCATCGATGCTAGCGTTTTGAACTTTTCATTTGTAATAAGTTAACGTTCAAGTTTGTATGTTTTGAATTTGCAATGTTATCAATTTAAGTTTGAAGTTTTATTTTAAATTACTTATGTAGTCTTGTATCACATTCTCAACTTTTTATAATTTTTAGCACTTAAATAGCCGTTGGGAGTCTTCATTCCAACAACATATTCAAGATATACACAAATATACCATTAACATAAACAAGATATGCACAAATATACCACTTAAATAATTAATCTTTTTTTTTAAAAAAAAATTAGTTCGAAGTGGATTGGGCCTCGCTGGCCGTGAACCGTGGCGGTAGCATGGTCGGGCTGGGCCGGCTAAATGGCATGTCCGGCCCACCCCCTAATTTCTTCCACTAGCCCAGCCAGCACTGCCCTCTTACCAGGTTGGGGGGCCGGGCCGATTATGGGTGGGGTTAGATGGGCCGGTCCCGGGTCGACCCCGCCCAATTAACAGGCTTAAGTCCATATTGATCGGAGAAGGCTAAGGAGAGTAACTTGGGCGCATAAAAAATGGCTTGCACTAAAAAATCACACTTAACTATGCTACAAACCTCGAGTGTTGAACTTGCGAATTCTATTTTTCTCAAGTATTTACGGTAGTGTAAGATTAACACCTTGTCGGAGCATAGTTCTTTTATAAGCTCGAAGAGTACCGTACTACTAATTGCAACCTTCACAAATTCTACCCTTCTGAGATTCTGATAACTGTTAGACTTTTATCCTGATTTTCTTCCATAATTAGAATTCCTTTCTTGGTGGAAAAGATTTCCTAGGTGGAAAAGATCTCTTCGATATTTGACTAAATACTTTCTTGGAGGAAAATATTTGTATTTCTATAAATTGAGGATTCTTCCTTCACACGAAAAACACAATAGCATCTCCAATTTAGTCATTAAAGAGCCTTGTTTAGGGGGAGATTATGCTCTCAATAGGTTTTACGATTTGTTTTATATTAGTTTATTCAATATGTAGGTCACTTGACCAAATCATATTATAACATTAAGTCTTTTTAATATAATTTTCTTTGTCGTCTGATTTATTGTCGCTTAAGTTTTGCAATTGATAACTTCTGCATGACGTTCTGATTATTTCGATCCCAACAAGTGGTATCAGAGCAAATGGTTCAACGGGTTTGAAAATAAGTTTAAAGCGGCCGGTTCAAATCAAGAGCAACCAATTTGACGATAATCAAGATTTTTTGTCAAAAAAATACAAGAAAGTCTGAAGTACTACATGATGTGGAGACAAAGTTTTCATCCATATTATCAACAATCTTGTTGTTATAGCTTTAAAAATAAAAACCAGTTTTAACTCATGCGTACTTTTAACGCATTGGGCTCCAATTTTAAACCATACGTATTTTTAACCATGGCAAACAACAACGATGAAGATTATATTTATGAAGAAGGCGGATCAAGTTTTGTCAAGAGAATCCAGGTCAAAAGGGGAGATTTGTTAGGATTTTGCCCTGATTTTCTACCATAATTAGAATTTCTTTCTTCATGGAAAAGGTTTCTAGGTGGAAGAGATCTGTTCCATATTTGACTAGTACTTTCTTGGAGGAAAAGTTTTGTATTTCTATAAATTGGTGATTCTTCCTTAACACAAAAAACACAATAGCATCCACAACGTAGTCATTAAAGAGCCTTGTTTAGGCGGAGATTATTCTCTCAATAGGTTTTATGATTTTTTTATATTAGTTTATCCAATATATAGATCACTTGATCAAATCATATTATAATATTATGTCTTTTTAATATAATTTTCTTTGTCGCCTGATTTATCGTCGCTCAAGTTTTACAATTGATAACTTCCGCATGACGCCCTAACTATATCGATCTCAACAACAACGACCTATTTTAACTTTCGCAAACAATATATCAACATTATCAGATGATAAGGCTCGAAATCATCATTGTTCACATATTCGATAGATAGTATTTTCGGTGCACCAATAATATGAACTGCCTCAATTAGGCAGCATAAGATATTAAGAGCTCAAGGTTAGGAAGATCTTCTGAAATACAAATGCGACTGCACCCGATACGGTATTGAAATGATATCGTCATGAGCTGAGCCCAACATGAAATTAGGCTGTCAAGTGCTAATTGAGAAACAATAACATAGCACAAGGTTATATTTTTTAGGTTACCACACACTTAGGAGCCGTTTGAACATGGTTTGAAACCATATTTTGAAACCATGATTTGAAATCATGTTTGGACATGAAATTTGGATATTTTAAATTGTATTTTTTCTTGTAGACATAAAAACTCCACAAGTTGTGAAAACTATCAAAACAATCCAAATTCTTATGCAATCTTACCAAATGAGCAAGTCATAGTTCATAACAAAATTAATACACTACTAGAAGGCTTTTCTAATAAATGCAACATCAATTGATCAAACTTTAGTCCAATAAAAATGAAATTTAACATGAATAGTAATGTAACTACTCTTTAATAAAGGTTGGTAGAAATAAATTAAAGGTCGCTAGACATAAAGAAAGGTTGGTGGATGTCAATGAGGTTGGTAAATGGTTGGTGAGAATAATTGTTAAAAATATCTACCAACTTATAGGTCTTTTTTTTTTTACAAAATATAAACATATGGGTCAAGTTTTATATTTAAAATTTTTAAAACCATGAGATGAAATGCATGTCCAAACGCTGGTTTCATCTCATGGTTTCAAACCGCATCACTCCAAGAAAAAATATATTTGGCAACAAAATTATTTTTGTTGCTATAGATTGATTGTTGTTGCAAAAAGTACTTTTGACAACAATTTTTTTTTTTTGCATAAACTTTTCCCAACGGCTGTTATTGCAATAACGTGCAACAACTTTTTTTGTTTGTTGCCAAAAGTACTTTTTGCAACAATAATCAATACTATGGCAACAAAATTAAATTCTTTGGCAATAAAAAAGTTCATTTGCCAACAATAAACTAAGTTGTTGCTAAATATTAAATTTTTTGTTGCCATTTCTATACTTTCTTGTAGTGCATGTCCAAACGCCTACTTAATTTTATCTTCATAAAATAGTGCTTTTTGTTTCATCACTAGTAATATATTGCAATCCGATGTGCATTTCACCAAAAGTGAAACCTTTGAAACACTTTTCTGTGCTATGATATCTAACCATTTATCTACTAGACGGTCACAACCAATGTGATCAGAAAAAGAGAAGCAAAGCTTAAAAGCTGAAATTGGTAGATTTTCATCACGGCGATGCCTTTCTATTTACACCACAATTTGGTGGAACAGATGAGTACGTACACCTCTTGGATTAAAGTTTTTTCCAAAGTAGTAATTTTTTTTTATATTTGACCAATATTTTGAAGAAGCGCTTTTAAGTGTTACAGAAAAGGATATGCATATGGTTGTTGGTAAAAACTTACCTATACTTGGTTTTTACACCAAACTAATAAATATATGATGCGTGTTTGCACCTAAACTTATAGCACTTAACCATGATTAATTAACATGTATTCTAATCTCATTTGATCACTTAATTATGGTGTGGATAAATATATATTTTGAGAAGTAAAAAAGAAAATGAAAACGAGAAAAAAAAAAAACTTAATTTAAGTCATTCACACGTTAATGTGTAAATGCAAAACACATAATTTAGGAGACCCATGTCTATCAAAGTAAAGGTGTTCGTCTAGTCACTAATTAAGTTTATATGTCTAATTTAAAAATCGTCCCAAGGTTAAATGGGCTACCTAGGTTAGGTATTTAACCTTTTTTGACACCAGATTTGTGAGCCGGATAATCTAGGGCATTGCAACAAAGTTCCAATAACAGTCTAAATCCTGTTCTCTGCTTTCAAAACAACTTTAAACGCCAAATTTTATGAAATAGCCACTAATTTATAGATCCTTCAATTCAGTTTTCAACTCTTGGTTCGTGTTTTCAAATCAAACAAAGCCTGTGCAACAGACTCCTCAAACTCTTAAACTTAACCTAGCCTATTTTTGGGAGCTTATCTGCTTACCTACAAATTTGTAAAGGTTACCTACAAACTTAAACTAACCAACTTTGTAGTAACAGAGAATTTTATCGTCTGTTTTTGTACTCTTTTAAAAGATAAATAAATGGCCGGCCATCCAATCTCAATGAGATGAATGTTTACAGCTTAAAAAAAGGTGCACTTCACAGGCAATATTGCAGGTATCACTTGCTAGTGTCTATTGACCATTGAGACCCGGTTAGATTAAATATCAATATGAGACTATATGAAATTAAGATATGGAAGAAATGAAATGACATAAACCACAAACCACTAGCAAGTATGCAACGAGCGAAAAAGAAAATAGCTGAAAAGGCAAATGAAAACAAAAGAAATCTAATTCCAAACTACAATGATCACTCCAATTGAATGAGCTCTCCATCTCGGTATAAATCTGCACAAATAACACATTATAACTTTTAGGAGAGACCAAGGAGATGGCATGTACAAAGGAAAATAAAAATGTGACGGTATCATCATAATTTATACATTGCAGATAACAAATCCTTACCTTGAAATAGATGATTCTTTATTTTTCTCTTTGCTCAGAGTTTGCTTGAAGCGAATTGTATGGATCTCTTCAATTATACGAGGGTTAACTCTCAACATGTTTCTATCTAGAGTCACCCAATTGTCTTTTATCTCTTTCTTGTACTCTATTTGAGCACTTATGAGACACTCTTTCGAAGAACATTTGGTAAGTCTCCAATTACACTTTTTTAACAATTGTTGACGTAGAAACTTTTTAAATCTTCGACCACACTATACTGTTAAACTCTTGGGCGAACAAGCCCAGAAAATGGCATCAAAGTAAGCGGAATATGACAACTCTGATGAGTGGTACTCAACATTAGATAATATCAAATTCTCGATGATATTTGACACAAATATCATGTTTCGTGTCATTTTACATCACATTCCTAAGATTTTAATGCCTAATATATGATGAAATCGTCATATTTGAGCTTATGTCGCTATATTTCATGTATCTAGGTACGATGAAGACAAACGACGGGAAACCGAGCAGTTTTGGTTGATTCTGGAGGTGACCTTGTGTACACGAGTGAACGAGAGAAGCTTTGGACACTTAGGTGAATTTCTGGAAGAATCAAGCACAATTGTACCACACCCGCGTCGCGGATGTAACACGAGATGGCACTCAGGTGCTGAGCCCGCGTCACGTGCCCTCAATGTAAGAATCAGAACGCAGGAACTTCTCAATCAGGCATTAAGCCCGCGTCGCGGACTCAGCACAAATGGGGGCTGAATTCCATGAAGACCCCGTGTTGGACCCGCGACACGTGGCCAACGCGGGAATGCCCAATTTTGTCTGATTTTAAGTAGGATTAGGACCCTTTTATTTGGTTAACAACTCTAAACTATAAATAGATATTTTGTTCATTATTAATTATGTGCGGGGATTATTCCAAGACTTGTAAGCCGTCATATAACCTTCTCTCTAGGTTTATTTTATTTTTCATCTTTTTCAACCCTAGATTATTCATGAATTCTTCGTGTTCATTGAGAATCATGAGTAGCTAAACTTCTTAATTCTAGGGTTGTGGCGAAAGACATGATAGTTGATTTGGTGACTATTTCTATCAATTAAATTTCCATATTTTGGGTTGCTTATTTATTCTTGATCTTAATTGTTTGATTATCTGGCCAATAGCTAGACACTATCTGTGGTGCGTGAATTGGACTTGAAAAAGGGAATTCACGTACGTAATAAGAATAAATAGAGTTTGTTCGATTTAATCGTTTCGCTACTGAGGATAGAGATATACCCTTTAGCCCTACTTAGTTGAATACGGAGAATTAAATGCGTTCTTGTTACCTCTAATGACCATAGAGATATAGGTGTTATAGTAACATCTACAGACTTGTGAATAGTTCGAGAGAATATCATAAAGTTATAATTAACCCCTCTACTAGTAACCCAGGAAATAAAATAGGTGGAATTATCCGAAGATCAACTGGATTGTCGAAAGCCATGACCCTAGATCTTTCTCTCATTTGATAAATTTTACAGTCTTTGTCAAAATACTCTCAGTCACAGAAAACACCCATCACAAATTATTTACTTTTCAGTCTTAGTTTAGTTACAACAAATACCTTGATTTTCACTTTCTTGAATAGTTTTATTCGAATTTGAATTAGTTCGACAGTGGAATCTAAGTCTTTGTGGGATCGATATCTGGACTTAACAGTCTATATTACTTGTACGACCACATATACTTGCGTGTACGTTTGGGAGCAACACTCGACTTCAGGTGTGAGAAGATGATCAATTCCACTTGCTTCTCTCAAGCATTTACTGATAATGTTTCTAAAAGATCCATTGCATAATGTCAAGCCTACAGACAGTTCATTCAACTCAACTAGATAGCTCTGTAAGTGCATGAAATCCTCAACATCCCATAGATAGTCATAATATATGGAAATCCTACATTGGTGTTGCTCCCAAACGCACACGCAAGTATACGCGGTCGTACAAGTAATATAGGATTTTTAAGTCCAGACATCGATCCCACAGAGACTTATGATTAACTGTTTACTAAATTAAACTATTGCTAATGTTACACCCCGCACTTTCAGTGTTACACCCTGTACCTCGGAGAAGCACTGGTTAAATTTGAATGTAAGTATGTCGAGCTATGGCTAGGTAAAACAACTTTGGAGTGTGAGGAACGAAGCATTATTAAGTATATTGTTTAAGTAAAGGATGAATTATGATCTTGTAAGTCGTAACTGGGAATGACAACCTTGGAACCAAAGGACATGACCATTATCAAGTATAATTAGTGATAAATATCATGTATGGAGAGTTTCGGAAGATTTTGGGATCAAGCAAATCAAAGAAAATAAGTTTGTCGAAAATTTGAAAAAAGTTGGCATAATTAATGATAGAATTTTGGGTCAATTTTGGAGGGGTATATCTCAAGGTATATTAGGAGTTTTAAGGTATTTCAAAAGCCTAAAATTAATTTCATTGAGTCTAGTTTCCAACGCAATAAACCGCTCATCGATACGACATCGGAGTAGAGAATTATGGACGCTACAGTGTTGCCGACTTTGGCACACTATAAAAGGGGCAAAACCCCATTTTTTCTTCACAATTTTTTTTCCAAATTCTTAGAAAGTTCATCAAACATATGAGAGCTTATATATAATATAAAAGTGAGGATTTTGAGCAATTTCAAGTTACGGAGTATTAATCATGGTCCGAACATCGTGTAGCGTGATTATAGTATCGTTTTGCGGTGGATTTCGGCTTGGATTCAAGGTGGATATTGGAGATATTATTGCTCTAGCAAGAATAAGGTATGAATCTCTTCTTATTAATATTAATTCCAGTTTATTTACGGAGATAGAGTTATTAAATGATCGTATAATGAACTGTTGATGGAGAAATTGAATAAACATCGTGTGGGATGTTTATAGAGCATCTTGGTGTTGATATTATTGTTGTTGATGTTGGTATTGTTGTTATTATTGTTTGTTATTGGATTGTAATTTCGGGCTAGGCATATAAACAGGGGAGATGTCTTTGCCCGAATTTCGCATTCTAAATGGATTTAAATTAAGGGCTTAAGACGAACGTATGACGATGAGCCTAACAATGGTATGAATGGTTGTATATGTAGATTACGAGGCTACGAATAATCTTAAGTGAATTGCAAGACAGGAAGTAAGTTGGAAGTAGAGAAATTATCTTTCAGGTATGTTAAGGCTATTCCTCTTTCTTTTAAAGGCATGATTCAGTTCCTATGAACGCATACACGCCTTTCATAATACCTTATTTCTGAAAACACTAGCAGTTCATGATTCTCAAAATCCTTATGATGCTAAAGACGAATGTTTTCTATAAGGACCATGATCAGGATTATGATGATCCCATTTCTGGAGATTCCAAAGTTATAGTTTTAATGTCATTATGAGAATACTGAGCTGGTTTCAAGATTTTGATTATGTTTGTTGATATTGATCTCATCTTATGATTTTGCTCAAAAGGCATGATTCCTAATATATATATATATATATATATATATATATATTTATTTATTTATTTCCATAACTCTCTTACTTCTAAAAGTTAGAAGTTCATGATTCTTAAAAACTTCTTAGGATATTTAAGATGAGATTTTTTCTATGATGAACACGATAATGAAGATCTTAATTCTAGAAATTTCAAAGTTTATGATTTTAATGCTATTATGAGATTATTTCATGACTTTCTCAATTTTATTCATTGTTGTTGATCTCACCTGATAATAATAGTTCCTTCAAGGTGAGATATAGCGATGATGATTGCTCCATAACATAAATCGGAGGTTACCGACCTTACGTCACTCCGATAGAGTCGTAGCTTTTATTTGGCTCTCATGCATGCTTTATATATATATGTATGTATTTTCTCACACCGCGCCGCGCTATAGTCGGCCGGGCATGGCACGTAGATGTGCACACCACTGCAGTGGGCATGTTATGATATTGCCCCGGACGCGGGAGGCCCGGACGCGGGCTAATGATGATAACACCGAGCCTCAATGGCCGGGCATGATACTATATATATGACACCGAGCCTTAATGGCCGGGCATGGTACTATGTATATGTATAAAATGTTTTTTTTAAGGCTAAGCATGCATGGCATCCGCCTTATGAGGCATCCAGATGTACAGGTTATCTCTCATATTCCATGTTACCTTTCATATCTATATTATGTTGTTATTCATGCCTTACATACTCGTAACATTATTCGTGCGACGTCCCTTCGTGGACGCCGCGCTCATGCCCACGTGCGAGGGCAGAGACGTATCGGACCCGTAGGTCTTCTATTAGCGGATTCTCGGAGCACTCCACTTTCTTCGGAGTCAGCCTATTTGGTATTGTCTTTATGATCATTTGTATTCCATGTAGAGGCTCGTAGACATGTGTGTACAGTTAGATGTTTTGTAGCTCCACTGGTTCATATTATGCTATAATATATTGGTGGCCTTGTCGGCCTTATTTTGAGCTCTAGATACTTTACTGTTAGCCTTGCCGGCTTTATGATATACGCTGTGTTATGACGACCTTGTCGGTCCGCATATGTACATATGTGCTGAATGATCGGATATTCCTATGTTAGGCCTTTTCTGCATGCAGGTGTTCTTTGAGTTATGGTTTATAATGTTCAAAGTAACAGATAAGTCAGGTAGTTCCCGACCTACGGGTCGGAGCCCGTCATACTCCTGGTAGGGGTGTGACAGCTAATTATCTAAACAAGAAGTAAAATCCAAAGTTATATTTATAACCTAACTAAAAATAAAAATAAAATAAAACAAATGATGAACTTTAACCAAGAAAGAGCGGATTTTTATCGGAGAAGAGATAGATCTAGGGCTATGACCACTAACAATCCAACAGCCTTCAAATCATTCTCTACTTACGGTTACTAGTTGGCGGGTTAATTATAACTTTATGAGTATCTTCCGAGTTGCTCACAAGCTTCCAGATGCTACTATAACGCCTATATTCCTATGGTCGCCGAGATAACAAGAACGCATTTACTTCTCCGTATTCAACTAAGCAAGGCTAAAGGGTATATTCCTATCCTCATTAGTGAAACGATTAATCGAACAAGCTCTATTTATTCTTATTACGTATGCAAATTCCCTATCCCTAGTTCAATTCACACGCCACAGATAGTGTCTAATTAGTGATCAAGTAATTAAACAATTAAGACCAAGAATAAATAAATAACCCAAAGATGGAAAATCAATAGATAAGATAATCAAACGTCAACTTTCATATTTGTGTCAAAGCCCTAGAACTAAAGAGTTTAGCTCCACATAGACATGGAAGAAAAATCACAAATCATCCGAATAAAAACATCAAAATAAGTATTACAGAGAAGAGAAGGTAAAACCCTGTAACTCCGGCCTCCACGGCGGCTCTAAGCTCTCTCTATGTCAAAAGTTATGAACTAAGGGTTTCAAGTCATCCAAAGTTATGTAAAAACCGTGTAGGATATGTATTTATAAGGTACCAAAAGGCCTGGGCTTTTAAAAATCAAATCCAATTCGGACTAGGAAAAAAATCACGGACTCGTGTCACACCCGCGTCGCGGGTGCAACACGAAGTGATCAGCAAAACAGATTCAGAGGCCTACTTTTTACGTGTCACCAGTGCAACGCATGAATATTGCTTGAGCTGCTAGGTACCGATTTTTAATTCTAATTTCAATTGCAATGTTTTCTCTTTGCTGTTTCACTTTGTATTTTTTTCATTGCAACTCTTTATTCCACAAAGCAATCATTGCATGATCATAATGTCTCCCACTTGTCTCCCCTCTTTTTCTCCTTTCTTTTTCTACTCTTTTTTTTTGTTCAATTTTGATCCAAATTTCTTCATCTTCACACCGCTTTATTTCTATATAGTAAAATTATAATATTAAGCACAAATCAATATATTTTGTACTCAAGAGACAATTAAAAATATTAAAATGTGAGGCAACAATGGCTAAATATATGCAATTTATGGCCGAACATGAATTGGCTTGAAGCACGTACAAAAGATAAAGGAAGTAGTTTATATGGACCGGGGAAGGCCAAGGATAGTAACTTGGGCATATCGAAAGTCGCTTGCACTAATGAACGGCCCCTAACTATGCTACATACCTCGAGGGTTGAACTTGAATTTTTTTTTTTCAAGTACTCACAATGGTGTAAGCTCAATTCCTTGATGAGGGGTAGTTTTTGTATTAGTTGGAAGAGAACAACATCATCAATGCGACTTTTCTCTCTCTAAAAAACGCTCTCCATACAAATCTGATTTATCACCCTAACGGCTATTCTCTTAGCGTCTGAACTACACGCTCCGTCCCCATGGGGACGATAACGGCGCCGAAAACGGCGCGTGAGCGTCAATATACAGATGCTAACAACACTGCGAACACATCCACCGACAAAGCCCCATCCAATTCCAACTATGCTAAAGCAATCCAGACCCCTGCTATTCAGAACCCTAATCGATTTGGGAACCCGTATGTTAAAGCAAAATTCACAAATCACAACGGATAGCAAATGGTTCTCTTCAACTCGAAAGATTACTATGGAGTGATGTCCAACGAATGCAACATTTACACCGGTTGGAAAATTTATTAAACCAGACAATAAATAGAGAAACTTCGAGCAAGATTTGGAGAAAATCACCGTCAAAGGTAAAGCTACTATCGGGGTTTATGATTATCGATCTTGTCTTTCTTAATTTCTCGATGGAAGAAGATTTTAAGGCCGTGTGGAATAAAAGATCCATTGAAATTGATGAACAAGTAATGTGGTTGGAAAAATGGACTCCGGAGTTCAAACCTGATGAGGATTCTCCGATAGTCCCTGTTTGGGTATTGTTACCTGGATTGCTGTTATACCCCGCATTTTCAGAGCATGAGTATGACATGTACCTCACCGTAGTAATGGAGTGTCGAAGACGTCCCATGATGTTTTGAAAAGCACAAGCCATGGGAAGTACGTAACAACGAAGTAAAAGGATGAATTACAATCTCGTAAGTCGTAGTCGGGAAAGACTATTTTGAGACCCGAGAACATGATCATTTTTAGTATAATAGTTGATAAATATCATGTATGGAGAGTTTGAAATATTTTGAGATCAAGCAAATTGGAGAAAATAAGTTCGACGAAAATTTGAGAAATGCTGGACGGATTTTTAGTCAACTTTGGAGGCGCATATCTCCTAGTATATATGGAGTTTTAAGGTGTTTTAAGAGCCTAAATGAAGTTCGTCGAGTCTAGTTTGTAATGCAGCAAACCGTTCATTGATAGGACATCGGAGTAGAGAATTATAGACGTTACAACCGAACTGTCACAAGAAACCGGTAGAATCAAGATCGCTACAAGATCAGAGCTACGACGATGACCCAATTTAATATAAAAGGGCTAAAAACCCCATTTTTCTTCATCAAAAATGCTCCAATGTTCCAGAATTTTCAGCCACCAAAAAGGGCTCTTAATCTCACATAAAAGTGAAGATTTTGAGCAAAATTTCAAGCTACGGGATATCAATCGAGGTCCGGAAAACGCGTAGACGCGATTATAATTTCGTTTGGTGTTGGAGTTATCTTGGCGACAAGAAAATGATGAAGATTTTGCTACCTTCATAAAAATAAGGTATGAATTGTTAAATCTCTTTCTCTATCAATATGAATTAAGGAATAATTTCAAGAATAGTGGTTATGGTGTGTTGTGTTGATGTTGTTGATTTATGGATTGAGGGTTGAAGAAAAATTTGGATGAAAATACATATATTTGTATTGTACGATGTTGAGGATGTTGTTAGTATTAATTTCGACTTCTTTACGGAAATAAAGTTATTAATTAGCCGTATCCCGAGTTGGTTGGTTGGGAAATTTAGAAACAGTGTGTGGGCTGTTTTATGGCATATGTTGGTGTTGGAAATGATGTTATTACTATTGGTTTTGTTGATTGATGTTGTTGGTTGTTGAACTGAAATTTCGGGCTAGGCACATAAACATGGGGAAATGCGCGTTCGAATTTCGACGAGAATTTAAAAGGGCTTTCATTAAGTGTTTAAGACGAGCGTATGACGATGATCCTAACGATATTATGAATGGTTCTATATGTAGATTACGAGGCTATGAATAATTCTTAAGCGAGTTGCAAGGCAGGAAATAAGTTGGAAGTCGAGAATTTGTCTTCCAGGTATGTTAAGGCTCGTCCCTTTCTTTCAAAGGCATGATCTCTAGGTTATGATTTCATAAATGTTTCCATATTTTCCTTGTTATCAAAAGTTAAGAAGTCTAAGATTCCGAGGCATGATTTCCTTCCTGATAATCCATAAATGTTTTCCAAAATATTCGTATCTTCCAAACCAAAGGTTGTGATTATGTGAGCCTTATGATGGCAACGATGGGAATGTTTTTCAATAACAATGATGATGTTAAAGATGAGAATGTTATTATGATGAAAATGATGAGGATGATTTCATGTTTAAAGGTTTCAAGTTTATGTTTTCGATGACGATATGAGAACGTTGAAAAATTTCTTGATGTCTCAATTTTGTTCATGGATGATGACTATTTCTTTTAAGATTCCAAAAGTACATGACTTGATGCCCTATGAGATTTATGGTCTTATTCTATGTTTTCTCTTAGTTCTATTCTCCGTTGATAGTCTCACCTTAAATTAATTGTTCCTTCAAGGTGAGACAGAGCGACGATAATTATTCCATAATATAATCGGAGGTTACCGACCTTACGTCACTCCGATACCGTTGTGGCTTTTGATTGGGCTCTTATGCATGCTTTATATATATATGTATGTATTTTCTCACACCGCGCCGCGCTATAGTCGGCCGGGCGTGCACGTAGATGTGCACACCACCGCAAGGCATGTTATGATATTGCCCCGATGCGGGAGGCCCGGACGCGAGTTAATGATGATAACACCGAGCCTTAAATGGCCGGGCGATACTACTTATATATCACACCGAGCCTTCATGGCCGGGCATGTTGCTTTCACACCGAGCCTTTATGGCCGGGCATGTTACTATGTATACGTATGAAATGTTTTTTTAAAAAAGGCTAAGCATGCATGACATCCGCCTTATGAGGCATCCAGATGTTCAGGTTATCTCTCTTACTCATTGTTACTTTTCATATCTATACTATGATATTATTCATGCCTTACATACTCAGTACATTATTCGTACTGACGTCCCTTCTTGGACGCCGCGTTTCATGCCACGGTGTGTACATGTATGAGTAGAAGATATTGCTAGAGGATGTTCCAACCGGATTGGCGAGCTCCATTTCTTTCCGGAGCGTGGCCGAGTCGGAGTATCCATATCATGGTATAATGATTTATGTTAGAGACTTTGCGATGCAGTCACGTATATAGTATGTCGGCTTTTGCAAGCGGCCTTGTAAGCCGATGTATTATCATGCATTATTTTGCAGATTTTATATGATCACAGATCTTACTTGATTTGATAAAGACAGAAAGAATGTTTTTTCTGAAAAACTTCCATCATGCATTTCATTCCATGCTTTAAGGGCCCAACGAGACTAAGAGTATAACGAGAGCCAGTGGGTTCGCTCGACTCTAAGTAAGGGTCGGGTGCCCATCATGCCCCATCAGGACTGGGGTGTGACAATTGCCTTTTCATCTGCATACCTGGAATTACGTGAAACAAGTAGTAGCCCCAATAGGAACTCCACTCACCATGGATGCTGCAACAGAAAATCGAACCAGACCAAGCATGGCCAAAGTGAGAGTGGAGGTAAATTTGACCAAGACCAAGTTAACTTCTATTTTTGTTGGAACGGAGGATGAAAATTGTCCTTGAAAAGGTTTCTACCAAAAGATCGAATATGAGAACGTTCCAAGATTTTGTACTCATTGCAGAATTTTAGGACACTCTATATTGCAATGTAGAAGGGTTGAAAAAAAAGAAAGTTGAGGAGCTGGAGGTTAAAGAAAATGGGAAGATCAGGCAGAACAATAAGGAACAGGTAGAGGAAAGTGTTGATGATGATAATGTTGTAGGAAGTATTCAGCAGGAAATGGAAAATGAAGCAGAGAAATAAGGGCTAGACAAGCCGCAAGAAGTCACTGATACGAGGATAGATCATCCTAGTGTAGAGGCCAACAAGCAAAAGAAATTTATTGAGACCATGAGTGGGTCTGTGTTAAAAGAAAAGCTAGATAGTATCAAGAGAAAGAAGAAAAAAAAGCCTCCAAAAAAGAGATCCAAGATTAAGATCAGTGCTGCTCGGAAAAAAATTTCTAACAGATCAGTTGGAGATAGGGAAGACAAGGAAGAAAGTGTTATTGCAGGGCAACGTTATACCTATGGAAATATGGAGAACAACGCCAATAAGGAGAAACATCGACATCCAAAAATAATAAAGAGACGGAAGAGTAGGAGGACATTCAACAAGTCGGTAATACGAACAATGAACAGGACGAAAAGGATTCTAATGAAACCAACAAGGAAGAGGAAACAGATTAAAATAACAGTGAAACTGAAGAATATATCGCTGACTCTCAAGGAGAGGAAAAGCAGGGCAACAGTTCACGGGGCTGGAAGAAGTTGGCTTCATAAACTTTAGTGTTGACACTTACGTCGAATCAATGCGTATGGTTATTTGTGGATTTAAATACCGGGAATGGAGATGATATCAACAACACTATCATTGATGATAAAGACAGGGGAGAAGAAACAGAAAACAAACTTGGTGAGGTGAACTCACCAAGACTTTCTGAACAAGAGTTACCAGAACTTTTTCGGAGAAACATTGACACAACACTTGAACAAGTGAGCCTCACTCGTTAAAAAGGAAAAGGCAAAAGCAGAGAAGATCCAAAAAAAGGAAAGAAGATCAAAATAAATCTACACTCTAATGTTTCATGATTAGTGCTATTATATGGAACATTAGGGGTTAGATAAAAAAAAAAAAAAAAAGCGATTCACGGGTCGAGAAATCTCGTCAAAATGAATAATAATTGAGTTTGTGGCTATTATGGAACCTATGGTTAGTAAAGACAAAATTGAAGGTTATAAGAGATTTCTCGTTTCAACATTGTGTTTCTAACGATAATGGTAAAATTTGGTGTTTTTGGATCATCCATTATTTGGCTACTATTATAGCGAATGATGAACAACAAATTACGATAAGATTCAATGATCTTTGCCGCTAGCAATGAAAAGTAGTATATGTCAAGTGTTTATGCTAAATGTTCTAAAGCCGAAAGGAAAGATCTCTCGAGAGCCTTGAGGATATCAATCAGAATATTACGGATCCTTGGTGCGTTGGAGGAGACTTGATGTTATAAAGTGATCCCGATGAGAAACTCGGCGGTAAACCTCATAGAGCGTCCAAGAGTTTTGACTTTATTAACGTATGGATAATTATGGGATGGGCGATGCGCTTCGTGGGGCAAAAACTTACAGTGCAATAATAGAGGCCAAGAGAAAGAATTTGGAAAAGGTTGGATAGAATCATGATAAACAACCAAAGGGCTCAAAATTCCAAAGTATCTATGTGAGACACTCAAAGGAGAACAAAGTTCGGATCACGGACCTCTTCTTTTCAAATGTTATTCTAATCAATTTTCTTCTGTTAGCTACTTCAGGTTTCTAAATTTCTGGATTGAGCACAAGGATTTCATGGTTGGTCAAACACACTTGGAATACCAATATTATTGGTAATCCAACGTGAGATTACAACGTAAACCGAAAATTCCGAGTAAAACGCTTAGCGACCGTCTAGAATAACCGCTAGGGATGCTTACAAAAATGTCAAGAACGGAAAATAGAATTCGAATACTAGAGGAAAAAGATATCCAGGATAACAACGAAGCTACTAGAACGGATCTTAACAAAGGCCAAAGTGAGTATTTAAGATGGATGACTATTCGGGAATCCGTTTGAAACAAAAGGCTCGGAAAGTTGATTGGTTCGAAAAGGAGATAGTAACTCCAGGTATTTTCATAGCCTGATTAGAGATAGAAGAAACCGAATGAAATTGCATAGAATAAAGAACAACAAAGGCAGGTGGATTCAAGGTGACGAGAAAATCTCAAGGGCAGCAATCAGCCACTTTGAAAATTTATTCAACCTGCAACAGAACAAGACCAACATGGATCTTCTGGAATGCATTCCTGGTATAGTATCAGAAGCCGATAACAACATGCCGATGTACCATTCCTACAAAAGGAGGTTAAAATACAGCTTCTTTAATATGAGCCTGTGTAAGGGGGCCTGATGGTTATAATGGAACTTTTTACCAAAAATGTTGGGATATCATTAAATTGGATGTCACTGCGATGGTTCGGGAATTCTTCATTGGTAAAATGCTCACTAACTATTATACTCATACCTGCTTAGCATTAATACCTAAAGTTTCCTCACCTTCTACCTTTTTTGATCTAAGACCAATCAGTCTTAGTAACTTTTCAAACAAAATTATCTCTAAAATTATTTCAGTTAGATTAAATCCTTTACTTTCTACTTTAATTTCTGAAAATCAAAGTGGTTTTGTAAAAGGAAGATCTATCACCGAAAATGTCCTTTTAGCTCAAGAAATCGCTCAAGGAGTTAAAAATGATAACATTGGGGGCAACATGATTATCAAACTTGATAAGGCTAAAGCTTACGATAGAATAGCTTGGCCTTTCCTTATGGCTGTTCTTAAGAAATTTGGTTTCTGTGATATTTTTACTAACATGATTTTTAGGTTGATATCTGGAGTATGGTACTCCATTATCATTAATGGAGCCAGAAGAGGATTTTTCACTTCACTCGGGGATTGACGCGGAGATCCTTTATCTCCTTCTTTGTTTATCCTAGTCACAGTGTTGACAAGACAACTCAATAATCTTCACAACAATAACAGTGCATTCACTCCATTCTCTATGAACAAGAAGGGACCGCAAATCAATCACCTTGCCCTACGCATGATATAGTTATCTTATTGGAGGCAAAAACGCATCCATTAAAGTCAGCTATGAAAGTGATTCAACAGATATGAGAAAAAGCTCTACGGGATGAAAGTTAATGGGGACAAGAGCTTCTTCATCACAGCTCCCAAAACGGCCAACTATAGGATCAATAGAATGAGACCGGCTACTGGATTTATGGAAAAGCAATTTCCTTTTAACTACTTAGGCTATCCTATTTATATTGGTTGTAGGAAGATTGAATATGTTCATGGTCTAGTAACAAAGATTGTTAATAGGCTAAGTGGTTGGCATGGAAAATTACTTTCTTATGGAGGGAAACTAACTCTTAATAAACATGTTTTGCAGGCTATTCTAGTATACACTCTTGCTACTATGGACCCTCCAAAAGCAACTTTCAAGCTTATTGAAAAACATCTACAAAGATTTTTCTGGGGTTCAACATCTGAAAAAACCAAACACCATTGGAGCTCTTGCAGGAGAATTTTGTGCGAAACCAAAAGAGGAAGGTGGTATTGGGATTAAAAGATTATAAGAGATCGGACAACCTTTGCCACCAAAAGATGGTGGAATTTCAGGACCAATCAATCCACATGGGCTAAATTCCTATATTCTAAGTACTGTTCTACTGTACATCTAGTGGCTAGGAAAAAAGCATATGGACAGTCCCATATTTGGAGGAAAATGATGAATATCAAACTTCAGGTAGAAGACAAAATTGTTTGGGAAATCAACAATGGAGAATGCAACTTTTGGTGGGATAACTGGATGGGAAATGGAGCTTTAGCTCTTGATGGTCAATGCTCTTAAATCCAAAAAAATCCATCGTGAAGAATTTCCTAGAAGGAAACACTTGGAATGAGAGGAAACTTAGTGCTTTGCTACTCGATAACATTGTCGAAGAATTCTTAATATCTCTCTCGGGCAACTTTGAATAAACAAGACTATGCAATTTGGAATTCTTCCATGGATGGTAATTTCGATAATCATAGTGCTTGGCAGATAATAAGAGCTAAGTTCCCGACAATGAATTTCATCAATCAGGTTTGGCATAAGAAGATTCCTTTCAAAATATCCTTTCTCTCATGGAGGATGTTAAGAAGGAAGCTTCCATTTGATGATATACTCTGTAAATTTTAAAAACAATATGTTAGTCAATTACTACCTACTTGTAAATGCTGCACTAATCCTATATAACTGTGAAACTTTGGAGCATTTTTTTGTACAGGGACAATTGGCAGTACATACATGGAATTACTTTGGAGCTCCTCTAGGCATCAGAGTTACAGATCAAAATCCAAAGAGCAACTTGCAGATTTGGTGGAAGACAAGAGCTATCAATGGCATCCACAAGATGATTCTTAAAATCACTCCAATAGTCATCTGCTGGGCTTTATGGAAAAGTTTCTGCTCCTACAAGTATGGAGATCACAGTAAACCTATTCAAAGCAAAATCATTTTTCAGATTGACTGGACCTTGCAAAGGACAATGGCCTACGCTTTTCCCAATATCGCAAATTTCTCCGCTATGGACACGAGTTATGCGATCTCTAGTGGAAAGGATGAAACCAAAAGTTTTTTGCAAGTTGGTCCAATGGAAGAAACCAGAGCCTGGATGGGTTAAGATCAATACGGATGAAAGTTTTTGTGCCCAAAGTGGAAAAGCTAGAATAGGAGGGGTGATCAGGGATCATCTTGGCTCATTAATTATTGCCTTCTCCGCCCCATCGAGATGCGAAAGCAACAACCTGGCAGAAGCCAGTGCTGCATTATTCGGTGTTAAATGGTGCATGGAAAATGGTTTCAATCAATTCCTTCTTGAACTTGATTCTCTTCTGATTGTTAATATGATCGAACAGAACGACCTCAGAAATTCCAAACTCAGAGAGATTCTAAGCTCCCTATATACTCTACTAAATCGTGCTAACTTCCAGGTCACACATTGTTTTAGAGAGGCCAATCAAGTGGCGGATGGCTTAGCTAAACATGGTGCAAATCTGAACAATCCTATGCTACTGACTGATCATAGATTTTTGCCTAGAATCATTCGTGGTGCTTACCACTTGGATGCTTGTCAGTTGCCTAGTTTAAGAATAAGATATGACAAAGCTAATTTCTTTGTCAGTTGATCATCATGTCTTTTGCTTCCAGTTTAAGGGAATATTTCATCCTGATCACAATGTAATTTTCCTTAAACTGCTTAAGAGGTCAGGCCAAGCCCCCCTCTTCTTTTGTAAGCTCTTTTCAGTGAATATATCAGGCACAGGGGCCCTTTGTGATTAAAAAAAAAATAAAAATAAAAAAAACTACAACATCATCAATCGTGGTATTCAAAAATTCCACCATTCTAAGATTCTGGCAAGGATCAATATTCAACGAACGCACAGTCTTACCATTACTAGACTGACATAACCGCGATTTATGTTTGTTCACATCTTCAAAAGATAACAAATTTGTTGCATCAATAATATTGATTTTCCCGCCATTGTTGCATAAGATAGTAAGAGACAAAAGGTTAGGCATGTTTGAAACACGAATATTGAAATTGAACCCGATACAGTAGTGCAATGATATCGTCATGATGTGAGGGCTGCAACATGAAATTAGGCTATTGAGTGCTGATTCAGAAACAGTGACGTCGTACAAGGTTAGATTTTTTAGGTTACTGCACTTAATTTTAACTTCAGATGGGAGTGCTTTTTGTATCAGTAAGATTTTGCACTGATTTAACTCCAACTGCTGCAAGGATTCCATGGCAAATATTGTATCAGCTGACAAACTATATTTTCCTTGGTTCACCAAAAGTGGAACCTGTGAAACCCTTTTCTCTGCTATAATATCTAATCATATATCGACTAGACACTCACAATCAGTTTGATCAGAATAGGTGATGCAAAGCTTAAAAGTTGAAATAGGTAGATTCTCACGGCGATATCTTTCCAAAGTATTATCCACAATCCTCAAGAATTGACCATGAGTATCTGCGAACGTACCATTATTCATTCTTGTAAAGTCAGATTCATCGAAACACAGATGGGGATTTGTAGAGCATGCTTTAAGCCATGGCTTTGATAGCACGCTGGTTCGAGTAGCAGTTTTTGTGGAGAGAAGAGAGAGTATTTGGTGAAGGATTTCTGTTGGTAACTTAGAAATTCTATCCATGACACTAGGTTTTTGTTTGCTCTATGTTAGCATATATTCAAATAAGAGATCGAATACCTGAACTTCTAGTCCATATGTGTATATATGTATGATCTCTTTAGTGTCAAATTAATGACAGTCTTTGGAATTTGGAAGAATTGTATTTACACCACAATTTGGTGGAACAGATGAGTACGTACACCTCTTGGATTAAGCCTTGGGTTATGAAAATAATTTGTACTCCCTGAATATATTTTCTTTCAAAATATTAACTTCTCTTCAACTTTAAATAATAAGTAAATATTTTCTCCCTCTATCATACTTGGGAAACTTACACAGTTGACTTTGCCCTTTTTTTTTTTTTTTTTTTTTTTAAAGACATAGCTACACTTTTGCTAATTAAATTTCGTAGCTACAATAATCGTATTAGAATTCGGCTGTATTTGAATTTGGTTGTATTTCGCTTCGGTTGTATTCAATTAAGTTGTATTCATTCCTAACTAATTTTACACAACATTCAATTTATTGTATTTTAAATTCATAGGGATATTCAGCTGTATTCAAATTCAATGTACACTATATTTTACATTAAAAAATATAAGGAATATAGTGAAATACACAAATACACTCAGATTTGAGATGCAAGAAATAAAATACACTTAAATCTTAAATATATCGCCGGCAACGGCGCCGCCATCAACTAGACAATGAAGAAGTGACTGAAACAGGTCAAGAAAATGATTTTTCCGTGGAAACAGAGGAACAACTAGATGATGAAGAGGACGTAATGAAATAGTTGAAGAAAATGATGAAGAAGAAGAGGCTGCGGAGTGGAAGTTTCCGATGACAAGTAGTGGGAGATGGTCATCGGAGATGTTACGGTGGCCACCATGGTCATGGTCATAACACAAGTTGTTGCTGCAACTTGGTCGTTGTTGCCCCTGTTGTTGTTGATGAGGAGGTGGTGGCGGCGGCAGTGGAACGACGCCAGATTTGAGAATACACTCAGATCTGAGAAGAGGGAGTAGTGGATTTCGCCAGAGCTCCGACGGCGATGCCAATGGTGATGAGAACGGCGCCAAATTTGAGAGCAGTGGGTTTCGCCAAATTTGTTAACATAGAAATTCCTAAATAAACAGGAACATTTGAGATATGGAGCTTGTCCGGGGCGGAGTTAGCCCTTCGGGAGTGAGTTTGGGCCGAACGTAGAAATTTGGTCCGAATCATATATTTTTATTAATTTTTTTTTATGTACAAATTATTAATTTAAAACCCAATAACTTTAATTAGAACCCCGAATCCACAAGCTTCAAATTCTGGCTCCACCTCTGGAGCTTGTTGGTTACTAAGTTTTACATATATACATTGTTCGAAAGTACAACTTCAAAGAAAGATGGACATCTAAAAGAAAAAAAAGATACGGGAAGGATATACTACTAAAAATTGAAATCGTGCTTCAGGTTCCTTGAATTTATGATCATTGATCCTCTTCCTACATGCACGTTCTTCAAACATTCTACGTGGTGACTTGATTCTTCCTTTTTTTGCCTCATTCAATACATATATATAGCTTTTCATACAACCTCATTACTGGAATCCTACAAAAGATGAAATCTTTAAAATTATAAACTACCAAAGGTGAAATCTTTAACATGGGATTTATGAATACCTTCAAAATATCTTGAAATGTAATATAAATTTAGAGGACACATCGTCATCCCAAGATGGAGCTTTTCGTAGAAAAATATATGGTGCAGCTATTGCTAGATCAGTACCTACATAAAAAAATAGAAGGGTAAATCTCAAAAAATTGCCGTTAAACGCTTTAAATCGTGGACTTCACCATTGTTGTTCACTTCAATATTGCTTTGGTCCTATCCGGTACTTATAATTTTGGTGAACATAATTGTTTTTGTTACCTCATTTAATTTGACTTGCAAAACTTCAGTGCTATTTATTTCCTTAGAATTTTAAACATCACCAAGTAACTATCAAGTTGTGCTAATACATTGTATCTTGACTTGCTTGAGATCTAACTTCTGAGGAGTCATTTACCTATTTGTATTCTTCAGTTATCTCACTGATAAAAAACATACAACTATACAACTGAGTTCATGGAGGAATTAAATTAATTATAAGTCCTGTGTTTCACTAAGGGTTGTGCATTTCAATTTAGCTGGAAACATAATAGGTGTCATTAATATGCTGGTTTTAATTTATTTATTTTATTAGAAAATGTAATCTTTGTACAGAAAAGTTGTTATAGTATTTTTTGCTTGAAGGATACAAAAGTCGTTTAACTTTTGATTGAATAATATGGTAATTCAATTTTCCCTTTTAGGGCTTCCTACTTATACAATAAAATATGATATGATGAATAAAATATTAATGAATAAAATAGCTCTGGATGTTACTATTTTCCTTATTATTAATGGGGAAGATGAAAAAAATAATGAATAAAGAATGAAATAAATATAGGTAATAACTAAGCAAATTTACACCTACAATAATTATGGGTAGATGGAAGAATTCTCTAAATTCACTTTCAATGTACTACGAAATAGTAATTATTTATTCAAACTTTATGTAATTTAAATCTTAACTATTTAATTAAATTTTGATTTAGTAGGGGCAAAATGGTAATTCAACTTTGAAGGTGGGAGCTTCCCACTTTTAGTATAATATGATGTCTAGGTAAATGTGTTTTTAAGTTCCAAATTTTCTCTTATTCTTCACAGTGTATATAGGGTTTTGAGTTTTGATAGCCATTAATGATATATTTTCTCAATTATAATAGAAAATTCACGAAAAGTATAAGTAGATAACTTTTAGAGATGTCTTACGAATATACAACTAGGCAAAGTAGAAAAATTCAATATGAATGTAAAAGAAGTTCTACGCTAATACAATTGTGCCAAAAATTAGAGCTTGCAAGAAAATTAAAAATTCTACGATTAACTTAAAATTTATATGAGATTCTAAGGGTAATGCTACAGTATATCTAAAAATCTATACATTGATATAAGAACCAAATGTTTTACTTCACCAGCCAGCTCCAAGAGGTTGGAAACAATTAAAAATTGGCAGCCTTATAACGTGTAATACGACTATGAAAACATCATCGCGGTAGATATTTACAAAGTTTTTGCTCTCTTTTATTCTCACTCGTGTAAATAAATTAAGTGTTGAGTGTTATTAAATAGAATTCCTCTAACGTCCACCAAATATGGGTGAAAATGGAATTCCTCTAATATCCAATTACGGAACACTAAAGAGACCCTATATTTATGGACTATACTAAATCCTAATTGGTTCCGGTATCCTCTTATTTGAATTACTACTAATTAACGTTGAACCTTCAACATGACATAGCTAAAAGAAACAAACTCTACTATAGTGCCATGGATAGAACTTCAGAGTTACCAACAGAAATCCTTCACCAAATACTCTCTCTACTCCCCAAAAAACTGCGGCTCATACCAGCGTGTTGTCAAAGTCGTGGCTTAAAGCATGCTCTACGAACCCCAAACTCTCTTTTGATGAATCTGATTTTAAAGGACGGAATAATAATAATAATTATGAAGACCAGGTCACATCACAAAGGTTAGTAGAATTTCATGATGTCGTAGACAATACTTTGGAAAGATATCGCCGTGAAAATCTACCTATTTCGGCTTTTAAACTTTGCATCTCTTTTTCTGATCAAACTGATTGTGATTGTCTAGTCGATATCATTGCAGAGAAGAGGGTGGCAATTTTAGTGAAAGGCGGATCTAAAAACTTTTATCTGGCTTCTCTGGACAACGGTCAAAATAACAGGGTAACGGCTCTTCAGCCACCTGAATGCCACTCCACCCACCGGAAAATGAGCCTAGCCATGGCCTCCTCCTCCCAATTTCCAGCCCTACCCACGGTACCACCCAATCGACCCAGTACAAGAAATCAACCCCATGAAAGAAATCCCCAAAGTCAATTTGTTTCTACTTACAATTCGACACAAACTGAAAAGGGCCAAACCCCTAAGACTAACAAAGAGCCGGAATCATTCAAACTACACTATGCTGCAGTGATTTGAAATCAAGGACACAAATACTGTAAGGTCAAATTACCTCCCAGGACTCATGAAATCATCCAAGGAAACCAGTGGTGGTTTTTACGAAGGAAGAGCACGACATCCTCACTGAGACCTGCCGGTGGACAATCATCGGAAATTCTCAAGGTGCGACCTACAATTGACACTATCAGAACTGAATTCAACAATACGATCCAATTGAAAGGTACGGCTAAAATTGGGGCTTTTGATCTTAAACATGTGTTCATAGATGTTGATAATGAAGAGGACTATGATAACTTATCTTCAAGGAACTATATCACTCTTGAAGGAGAACGTATTATGCAACTCGAACAATGGACACCATTCTTTTAACCTGATAATCGGAACTCTGTTGTGCCGGTATGGATTACCTTACCGGACCTCTCTTGGCAATTCTTTGAATGGGATGCCCTATGTAGAATTGTAGATCCTATTGGGTACCACAACAATGGACAAAGCCACCGCCACAAAAAGTAGACCGACAATAGCTAAACTTAGAGTGGAACTAGACTTAGCCAAACCAAGAATCAAAGAGGTACAAGTGGATATTAGAAATGCTGAAGGCAGATTGGAATCTTTTACCCACAAGGTGGAGTATGAGGATCTACCAGCTTTTTGCAGCCACTGCAAGACACAGGGCCATTCTGATGATAAATGCAGAATAATCCTTCAGAGAAATCAAGCTAACAATGAGACTAGAGACAGAGGAGAAAGAAATAGAAGGAAAGGGGGATCAGGAACTGTCCAAACAAATCAACAACAAGAAGTGAGAGTACTAGAGGAAACAAGATCTGGAAACCATGAAGCTACTAATGAAAGGATTGAGAAGCAAAATGAGGAGGAAGGTTGGCAAGTTGTGGGAAGAAAGAAAGCCAAAGGGAGAGACAACATCAATGGTACTCAGGAAACCAAGA
This sequence comes from Lycium ferocissimum, assembly GCF_029784015.1. Classification (NCBI taxonomy): domain Eukaryota; kingdom Viridiplantae; phylum Streptophyta; class Magnoliopsida; order Solanales; family Solanaceae; genus Lycium; species Lycium ferocissimum. The sequence goes on along the minus strand of NW_026713250.1, from coordinate 707 downwards.
ACTTGGAATTAAGCAACAAATTCCAGCAGAAGGAACTGAATTTTCAGGAAAGCAATAAAGGAAAGGAAGGTATGGAAATTTCAGAAACACAAGTGGAAGGTGAAGAGATATAAGTGATTACCAACACTGTGCTAGATCATATCAATATCAGAAATGGCAAAGTAGAGAAAACAAAGAAACAAAAATCCAAGAAAAAAATGGAAAGAATGGGACCAAAAAACAACAAGAATGGAAAAAAAAGTAGACTTGTCAAACCTACAGGAGGATCAACATAAGGAGGCAGAATCTCAACTCAAAGTGGAGAAGAATACTATCAGGAAAAGCACAAGAAGGAGGAAATTCACTGCCAAAGTAGTTATACCTAAAAAAATGGCTATGATAAATGAACAGATTGAATGTGATGGAAGTATCAAACAAAGGGAGGTAACAGGAAGTGTTAAGCCTAATTTTGGGCTAGATCCAAACCTGGCAAACAAGATAGCAAGGAAAAAAGCTGAAGAGAAAAATCTGGACATCCTCAACTTTAATACTAGTGTTAGCAATCAGCTAATTGATCCAGGAGATATAGTAATAGGAAATGAGAATAGCACCTGGGATGGAGACCTGGAAATGACACAAGCTGAAATGGAGGGCAACAAGTCAGATGATGATATAGCCAGAGGCTATGACAAGACAGTGGATTTTGAAGAGTATGAAACACCTCAATA